>NC_053412.1:3291288-3528288 GCF_016859285.1 Xiphias gladius
TAAGAGTCTGTCTCTCCTTTCACTGTGCAGTCATAGGAAGAGCCAGACAGCAAGTTCAGAAAAATCAGTCCATCTGGTAGTGAGATGCTAGGGACGAATGCAAACAAGTCTGCTTCAACCACCAACAGAATGCATTTCATTCAGTGCATTCTAAAAACATGCATGGGCAGTGATGGTAGAAATGATCCAGCAGCTTCCTGATTTCAGTTTCAGTTTGCGCAAAAGTAGTTGCTCTCCCAGAAATCAAGTTGCCCCCTTTATTTGAATTCCTTCCTCCCCAGGAAGGAAAACACTGTATCGTGCCCAGACTCTTCTCTCTGAAACGTCAGGGAGAGGCAGAGGCACGTTCAACTTGACTTTATTAGGCCGGACACCTACGGGGGGAAAAAAATAGCCAAGCTTAGCGACCAAATCAACACCGTCAACCTGCTGTTGCCCCTGAGAAGAGAAGATCTCCTGTTTTCCAACATCGCCATTGAACGCGAACAGTAAACAATGAAAGTGTTAATAATTAATGTGTAATTTAATAAGAGTTGTGGACGGTTGCTGATGATAAACACAGCAGCCGAAGCCGACGGTTGCTGGTTTGGCGCGAACACCGACGGACGCGTTGCCGGAGATGAAGATACGTGACAAGTCTCTTTCCGGACGTCATGTTTCATTTTAGTAGGAACATGCGGGTCGTAGACATGGAGAGGCCGGGGCGATCTCTCTCTGTGGCTTCGTTATATTAGCCAACGGTCTAGGGTCACTGCTCGCTGTGAAGATGAGCCTGGTTTTTTTTTTTTTTTTCGGACCAGCAGGTTCTGCCTCTGGAGGTGGGCATGTTAGAAGAGAAAAGGTCGGGTGTCTTCCATTCGGTCATGTATAGATGTACATGTACTCTGCTGGGAGGGATACTGCATGCGTTTGGGTTATTTGTGCTAATATTGAGTAGGAGAATGAGTGTGTTTTGACTTAGCAACAGAGTAGAACATATTGACTCTGTAGGGTCTACAACCATGCAAGCAACTATATGGGAAAACCCGCCGAGATCTCTTGATAGATTTTGAAATCTTGTTCAAAAAGTGCGGCTGGGCTTTTCTTTAAACTGACAGAAACAGGCTGAACATAGTTTGAAGGATCCTATAGACTATAGTCTATTATATATTCTATTTGACTCATAGTCAGGGGATCATAAAAGTTAGTAGAATATGTCGTCGGGGTGAAAAGTGAATGTCCGCACAAAAAAATTTGGTGCCAGTCCATCAAGTCAAAACATCGAAATTACAAAGCCCCTCGGGTAGACAACGTGGTCTGAAGTCCGCCTGACATTCAGGGACCAGCACCATAGTGTGTGGACGGGGGGGGGGGGGCGAATGGGAGCCGATCCCAAAGCCCGGATCCCGGAGGAGTGGAGGCTGCTTACGGGCGGCCCGACTTTTGGAATTGCAATGTTGGGACGACGGTGTCGATTGTTGGCTTCTGTGCGTGTGTCTGCAGGAGTTTGTGGACGTCAGCCCGCCGCAGAGGAACTGGAAGGGCATCGCCATCTCTCTGCTGGTGATCGTGGTGGTCTGCTCCCTCATCACCATGTCTGTGGTCGTCCTCACACCCGGTATGTCCGCCGTTAAGGGGGAGAGAAAGATGGCAACAGGGGAGGTTGTGGAAATACAGATATAATCATTGGGGAAAAAAAGGGGGCCTTAATAAAAATACAGCCAAACTTAAATGTCAAAAGAAGGTTCCTTTTTTTTTTTTTTTTTTTTTTAGACACTAGACATTGATAAAGGACATTGCATAAGTGTGTCCACCTGAAACATAAAATACATTTCCTGTGCACATGTTTCAAATACGAAAGATGTATTTGAATGAAATGTTTTCAGTCGTTCTTCAGCTATTTCAGACCCTTTTGCGAACCGTGAAAACCTTAGTGTTTGTTCGCTGCATTTGAACATTTCTGACAGCGTCGCATGCGGCGCTGAAATCTCTCGTTAAATACAATGAAACATAAAACATACTCCTCCCAGCGTGTGTCTGTTTGTGTTATGGTCATGTGTGCATTCATACACAAGTAAACAGATGAATATAAATATAATCACTGCATCTCTTTAATAGTGAGTTTCCCTGCCTCTCCTCTCCCACTACTTTGACTTAAATCAGAAAATCTCAAATCTTAAAAATGTCTTTTCAGGCCCCACTTTGATGTAGTTGTGTCTGCTTTCGATTGTCTCTCTGCTTTGTCCTTTTGTCCTTCAGTGATAAACCTGTGAAAATAAACTGGATTTGATTTGCGTGTTTTCCCAGTGGAGGTCCCCGGCAGCAGCAAGTCCACGCTGACTGTCGAAGATCTGTATAAACCAGAGTTCGGCGTTCACGACCCTGAGGCCACGTGGATCAGTGGTGAGTACTACATCAGGACGAAAAAAAAACAAAACCCCAAATCACTCAAAACGAAATCATCAAAATGTGATATTAATTGACAGTAAGTTTGAACACTCAATAAATGACTTCAGGTCTTAATGTTCATACTGGTTTTCTGTTTTCTGAGACCAGTATGATCACGAAGACGGTATTAAACTGTGTTACAAAAGAAGTTCTTAAGAAGTCTTGGTGAACACTACAGAGCCCTTACGCAAAGAAAGAGAAGGACAGTGTTTCTGGTACCACCTGGTCTTTAGCTGCGTTGCATCCTGTGAGACTTTTGGCTATTGTGGGTGAAGAAACTGGTCTCTGCGCCTCCTCCGTGATGGATTTCTTCCGGTGTGAGACCCCAAAACTCACCGTTACTGTGTAGTGAAGTTGCTGGACATGAAGCGATTTTTAATTAGTTTTCATGGGGGGAACAAATCCGAACAAAAACGTCACCTTACCACAACGCAAGCTACTTGGGCAGTATCGTGCACAGGAAGGGACGTGGCGTTCAGGCTGATGCAGCTCAGGGAGAGGATCAGGAGGTGAGGACGACGTGACGTCGTGAGGAAAGTGCGATGACGATAAAACGGAGGAGAGCAAAACGTTGTGACCATGAGAAGGAAGTAGGCAGCTGACGTTTGTGTGAAAGTCTGAAGGGGACACTGCGCGAGTTCCAGAAGGTACATAAGACACGGTTTGAATGGTGCTGAATTTCTTACTCGCCAAAATAAAGGCCTGGGTTCAACTGGTTTTTTTATATCGGAGTGTTTTTTAATTTTTTAATTTATTTTTTTATTTTTTTATTAGTGCGTCTCCCAGAATCTGTTCTTTTTCTATATGAAGTCTTACATTAATGCACCACACCATAACTGCAAGTCCAATATTCACTCTCTTTGAGCTCGTCTTTTGGTCTCCACCAGCTCCTGAGGGAAATATCTGTCTCTTTAGCTGCTAAAACCTCCACTATGTTCACCAGCTGGTCTCTAACTGTCTCTGTCTGCTGTTTGCTGCTGAGTAGTTAGTGTGCAGTGGGTTTTAAGAGCTTTTTCTCTGAAAACATACATATTAATTAATGATTTAATAAAATAAAACTCAAGATACAAATTGCCTCACACCAGGCAGCAAATTAAAAGCAACAGCTTATAAAATAATTACTTTTAATGATAAAACAGAGGAGACCT
Source organism: Xiphias gladius (assembly GCF_016859285.1). Lineage (NCBI taxonomy): Eukaryota > Metazoa > Chordata > Actinopteri > Istiophoriformes > Xiphiidae > Xiphias > Xiphias gladius. Next base: position 3,294,864 of record NC_053412.1, read on the forward strand.
ATTTCAGTAATGTCAGATAAAAGAAATCAAATGAAAAAGAAGTAAAATTAAGTTTATCAGGTTACTGTGAGATCAAACAATGTATGTTCGACCCATGGTTTCGGAGCTGAGATGATGCTGACTGGTGAACGTTTGAGCCTAATAACAAAACAGTGTCGTCCAGGTGAATTCACCCAAGGACGGGATGGACATGATCTTCCTTGTCAGGGGAGACAGGAGAATTTCGGAGCGCTGCGGGAAGAGCATCAGCAGGAAATGAGAATCTCTCCACCTGAGGTTTCATTAGAGACTCCAAACATTTGTCAGTTCAGAGAGGTAGCCAGTGATAATTCCATATTTATTAAAGCCATTTATTCACCGAGATTATGGTCTCTGAGAGGAGCCGCTACCTGTGAGCTGTCTGCGGAGCTACAGTGAATTCATTATGGTAGGACAGATCCTGATAATCTCATACGGAAGAAGTTTTTTCAGGCGGTTGGAAACTCAGACAAGGCAAAGAGGACACGGTTTTCCATAGGAAAACCTCTAACGTGTTCACTTTGTCCTTCACACGGTTCCATACACTGTTCATCCTGTTTTGACAGAAAAGTTAATCACCTATGCAGCCGAGACACCGTTGGGAAATCAATGATGCATTCAGGGCCGCGGGCAGGAGAAACACTGAGGTCATTAGTTCAGATTCTCCCAGCAGAGCCCCATCCACCTGAGAAACCTCTGACCGACCACCGAAAAACTCTGGAAAATGTTTTATTTATTCTTTTTAACACTTCAGGTATAAATTGAATTAAATTAAATTAAATTAAAAATGACAGGAAAAAAAATTAAATAAAAGATTAACCACCAATAAAAAAAAAAAAACATCTGGAAAATGTTTTATTTATTCTTTTAAAACTTCAAAATAAATTAAATTGAATAAAAATGAAATTACTATAAAATTAGATAAACATTATATTAATTTAGTTAAACATTTAATGATAAATAATAATTGAAGTTGAATTGAATAAAACAATAAATAAAAATTAAAACTAAAAACAGACCTTTAACAACCAAAAAACTTAAATGTTACTTAAAGCCTTTCTTCAGTTCTGGTGGACAATTTTATTTTTTAAATTTCATTTAAGGTTTTCTTTTTTTTTTGCTGAAATATTTTAAAAATTAAATTAAATTAGAAAAAAAAATTAAATTAAATAAGATTGCCTCTCACTTCTCTCAGACTTAAGACCGTCTTTTGTTGCTAAAATGACCTGTGAAACTGAGACAAACCCTTATTTTCAGATGTTTCCGTGTTTGAATGCAGCCTCTGATCTCTTGTTTCGTTTTCAGCGCACAAACACATGAGCTAAGTGAATTGACCCCTGCTGACCTGCATATCCAAGCACAGATGGCCTCACAGTGTCACGCTGAATCAAGAGCACGACGGCCTGCAGTGGCTCGGGGTCAAATATCCTCCCACGTTGTCATAAACCCGACTTAAGCAATTTTATAATAATAATAATATTCATAATAATACAGGGCATTTATCTTGCTTTAGACAAAAGCACCTGCCAAATGAACAAACGTAAATCGCCTTTTTATCAAACGCAACCACAATTATTGCCTTAACAAGTGTTTTAGTTGACCTATCCTTAATCATTCCTCAACCGTAGTTCATTTGCCGTAACCACGACCTTGCCTTAACCTTAACCATACCCCACTTGCCATGGACGGACACTGTAGAAGGAGAGAAGTTTTAAGAAAACGTTGACGCTGGAGTGAGACAAAGGCACAATTGTATATGAACTTTAAGTCAGCTGTCGGCGCAGACCGGCATTTTTATGCGTCTACGAGTGAATTTAATGCTTCAGACATGCAATAAGCTCCGGTAAGGACCAAGAGCTGCAAGTTGGACCTGCATCCAGTCCCAATGCGGCTGTTAGAGGTCTTCTTCTTCTTCGCGGCTGTAGCTCGGTCGGCCGTTAATTTTAGGGGTTTTTCCTCAACGTGTCCTTGAGCAGGACACTGAGCCCCAATGTGCTCCCTACCGTGTGTGCGTACACGTGAGGGGGAATAATCCGAGTCACTGTGGCCAGAAGTGCCGAAAAACGCAGTAACGTCACAGCTTTTCCAACCGTGCTTCTTGAGTTCACCGACCTTTCTCCTCCCCAGTGCTTGCTCCGGGCCGCGTCGCCGACACCTCATTACATTTTTCTTCCCGTGTTTCATGCGATGGACTCCACTGGAGGTGTCACGGCACAACCCACGTGGGTCTGTGACTAAACGTTATACCCCCACGTCGCGCCACATGTCCTCGCTCGCATTCAAGGAAATCTGAAAACGTCCCGTGTTGTTTAACCGGCTCCTGGACAGCGTGACAGATTGTGTTTGCATCGAGGGAAGAAAGAGAGAGAGAGAGAGAGAGAGAGAGTACATAGCAGCTATAGCTGGAAGAGCCTAAGAGAAAAAAAGAATCACAGCGGTTTGCTGACAACATGACAGCTAAATTGTTGCTTCATTGGTAAATCCGGGAGAATAGATGACTGAATATCTCCATAACACCTTTCTGGAGACTTGCTGGGAGTGACAGAAGGTTTAAGAGGAGGGAAGGAGAGGCACAAAGACAGAAGTGGAGAGCGAGGGAGACGGGGAGAGACGGCCTTCCCGCTGGGAGTATGAAACAGAGATCCACCGCCTGCTGCGTCCTTTCCTTCCACAGGGAGATAATACTAATGAGTAGTCCTGTGGCCTGTGGCTTCTCATTATGGGCTCTGGTTGGGACGGCCTCTAAAACACACACACACACTCACACGGACAGATGTATGCATACATGTCCTTGTGAGGGGCCTCATTTCACCCCCTCAAAGCGGGGACACGCGTTTGATCTGAACACCATTCGGGCGTCACGACTGATCTGGCCGAATTGGTTTCAGCTCTGCCTGTTGGTTCGGACGATCGGCAAATAAAATTATACGGCACGTGGTGTTTAAAGCTGCTGTAATCAATGCTTTCATATAGACAGGGATCACGTGATTATTTGCTTTCACTGTGGAAAACACTGTAAACTACCTGCTCAGCAGCGAACCACACAGGCTTTAGTTAGCAACTGCAGGATGAGCATTTAGCAGCTGAAGAGCCAGATAATTTGATTAGCTAAAGTCAACTGAAAAGGTGAATGTAATAAGGTCCACAAGTGCATTTCCTTTTACCCTACCACCTGTTTGTATGCACATTTTCAATTTTCACATGAAAGAACCTGAGTGGGAAAAAAAAAAAATAAATGTCACAGAATAAGTTGGAAAAAGTTGATGTTTCAATAAAAAAAAAACAAGATTTCAAATTACGAGCGGCAGTTGAAAACATCAGACTTGTGTGGAGCGAGGAGACTGTGAAGGCTCTCAATTTAATTCATGAGACAAACAGAAATGCCGTCTTTCCAGCAAGGGGCTTTGACTGGCGCCGTTTTAATTACATCGTCTCCCTGTGTCCCCTTCTTCCGCTATGATTTTCTGGCACCCGACTGGAGAATTAGCGCCACCGAATGTCTGTCTTGAGGCAGACGCTCCTAATATTTGCAGCACAACGGCAGTGGATGGAAACGCGCATTATGTCTGCACTTTCTTTTGCCCATTTTCTGCCAAGTTAGTTAAGACTTGCCCCGCATTTGGATGGAAACTTGACAGGTGTATTTACAGCTCGTTTCTGATGGGGCTGTAAAGAAAAAAAAATCACGAGTTTTTATAATAGAGAGAGGTCTCATCCATTCAAATCAATCCAAAATGTGCAAAAAACTAAGATGGCACGGGTCTCCTTCCTCCTGTAACAACTTTGTCAACTGTTAAAGGCAAGTAAACCAGTTCAGTCACTAATAGTTTTACGTTACAAAAAATAAGTTGAAAGAATGAGATTTATTTTCAAGGCCTCGACGCCACTTTACCTTACCGCGGCGGCCCAATGCGTCTTACATCACACTTTCAGCAACATCTCGCAGGAATCGCTCGTTCCTCCTGTAAACAGAAAGCTCGCAGACGTTTGTCAGTTTTTTTTTTTTTTTTTTACCCTGTTTCCCAGCAGTGGTTTTTTTTTGCTTGCGGAGAAGAAGTATATCTGCTCAGCAGCTTGGTCGTCCGCTTCAATAGCATTTGTTTCCAAAGTGACTCGGCCTTGTCCTTGGAGGGATAGTTGGAACGTTTCTCATGTTTGCACTGCGAAGCTGCCACCAGCAGTTGCGGCGGCGGCGGTGGCAGCGGCGGCTTCTTACTCAGTGTATAGATATGAGAGTGGTATCAAAAGAATGTTGATAAGTATATTTCCCAAATTATAGAAATGTTCCTTTAACCCCAGAGCTAAGTTACCCTCAACAAACTTGTTCGTCTAAACAGCCAACTTCCTAACACTTGTTATATTTATTAGTGTGCAAATCGGGTGCAGTCACAGCTAAACTGCGAGTTAACCCTCAAACGCGTACTTGGGGTCTTTAGTGACCTGGGTCTCTATCACACCCTGTCAGATTCATTCAATCACGTACTCAGCTCCCCGGTATTCCTCAAACTATTCGTCTTTAACAATGTTCTGGCGTCAAAATGTTAAAAACGAGGGGGGAAAAAAACCCCCCACTGTTATTCTACTGTCAATAGATTCACCAGCCTGAGGTATGTAGGAGTCCTTTTCTTCTTTTTCTTTTTTCCCCCACTGGATGCGCGTGTTCAGGCGGCTGGAGAAAAAGCAGAGAGGCGCCACGACAACATGCGAAAGCCGCTGGTTCCTCAGATCCTCCCACAAAAACGCTGGCGGAGCCACTTTCTCCCAGCCGTAGCGCGACCGCAAAATGCTTTGCTTTGAGCACAGTAATCAAGTGGCAAGTGAAGGGAAGGTGGTCACCTATCCATGGGGCCTGTGATCAGTCAGGCAGGTCAGATAGATTAATAATAATATCAGTGAATTGACCGTGTAGTGGTTGGGGGGGGGTAACAGGTGCTGTCGGCTCAGGTTTCACAGAGGATGCACTACATCACCTACGAGAGTGAGGAGTGACTTGTTTTTTAGTACCACAATACTGCATTTTTCAGCCCAGAAGGGGCGGCCGTCCCATTGGCTGTTTTGTCGCGAACGATGATGAAGTTGGGAAATTACCGTCCGACGTGTTGTGCGGCGTAAATCTAACGTCGAGTGAGTGCGGTGAGAGCCGCGAGCCCGGGACTGGGCCCGGATTTACTGGGCTTCCTGGAGGTGCTTTGGATGTAATTCAAACACGCCTGTAATAGAAATTGCTTCCTTGACAACCCCCCCATTCTCACACACACACACACACACACAACTAATTTCCTCTTCTCTTCTCTAACATCCGAGTCAGGCTTCGAAAGCTGCTCCCCGTAATTTAATAGCGCCAGGGACACTTACATCCGATCTCTTATAACAGTACTTCAAGAAACACCAGACTGTTGATAAACAGAGTGAAACAAAGAGCCTGCCGTACCCTCAGGATGCCAAAGCCAAGTCCGAGCACTTCAAAATAAATAAATAAATAAACTCAATGATATGAAAAATTAAGATGTGAGATTGCAACTCCTTGAGTTCAGTGGCTCCTGAACAAGAGCTGAATATCGTCAGGATAATATTTCGTCTCAACCCCGTCGGGAAACCGGAGCAAAACAATCCAACGGGCCGGTGCCCAAATCTGCTCCCTGACCGCACGGAGCACGCTCCTCCGGAGTGGAGGATGAACGCAAATAAATAGCGCCTTGGCCGTCGAGCAGCATAAGGTGTGGTATCACCAAAGTTTTCCAGGAAGGACAAGGTAACGGCACGGGCTAATGACATGAACGCTCGGGAGTCTCCCCCATCCCGCTGCGACTTGACTCGGCTCTAAGGAGCAGGAAGTGACCCCATAAATGTGTCCCACTGCTCTCACCAAGCCAACGACTTCTTTTGCCCTCGAGTTGGAGCATTACCAGGTGTAGTTCTTAGTTTGTTCTGTTCTGCCGAGACTGTGATTTCATTCTTAAAATAACGTGGTAGTTGGGAGCGTTAGCCGGCGGACGGACGAAATTACCGGGCAGATGACGAGGGGACGCCGGAAACGGTGTTGCGGCAGACAAACGCCACGTCGACGAACATGTTCAGCGGCAGGGACGAACTTAAGAATGAACGAAAACAGATGAACGCCGCATGTCGCAGTGTGGGGTCTCTGCAGGCTTCGGTGGAGAGCGGTGTGAAAGCAGAAAGCAGCTCTCTCGCTATTCCACGCCGCCCTCGCTGCTTATTAACGATTGTCTTGCATCATCATCAGCTTTACTCGCGCTGCTCTGATTTTCGGTGTTACCGAGGGAACCATCTAATCACCTTTCCAGTGGGGGACGCTTTCGTTGCCTGTATGCAATTTGACGTTCCTGTACGCTGCGCGTTTGTGGGGTCTCTTTTGAAATGTTGGTGGCGTTCTTGTTTACATTGTGTGCTCTTAATGTACGGTTAATGTAAAGTAGAGCTCGATTCACCCGAGGATGAGGAAAACATCCTGGCACTTATATAAGAGGGAAAGATAGCCAGCGTGTGTGTGTGCGTGTGTGTGTGTGTGTGTGTGTGTGTGCGCGTGCATTCAGAGTGTGTTACGGATGAGTGCCTCACGCTGCTTGGCACGTCGATTACACGATTGCTAATGAGGTTTGTACAAACAACAGGCTACATATTTAGCAGTGACCCGTATGAATAAATCAAAATGAGGGACGCATGATTTATGATGATAGTAGGTATATTAAGTTCATCATGCGGAGACGCAAAACGACACAGCGAAAGCGGAATCCTCTCTTTGACAACATGTCCCCAGTAGATCCTCGTGTGAATCGTCCGTTACTGACTCCGGGGGCTTCCAGAAATGCGGAAAAGTACGGGGCCCAGCGGTACAATACATCCACACGTGTGCGGGGGACTTGCTGCCATTTCAGCCACAAGAGCTGGGTGATAAGGTCCGGGGCCTTGGGGTCAAGTTCCTCCGCACCGACCCCGACTTTGTGCAGGGGGGGGCCATTGTCATGTTGAGCTGTTGCCACAAAGCTGGAAGAACACTTGTCTAAAATATCAACGTATGTGGTGTTGATTTCCCCATTTCTGCAACTAAAAAAGGCAGAAGCCACGAGATACTTATTTTGTTTTAATGTAATTTATTCATGCTGTTAATGTGGAGCTCAGAAGAATTACTTAAAGTTGTGGATTAAAGAAACTTTGGAACATACAATTTAAAGTTAATGTTTACGAGAATCTATAGGAATCTTTCTATTGGAAATAACTCATTATTAGTCCTCCGGGACTGTGTTAAAAGGAAGCACCTACTACATTTAAAATGCACAAGCAGGTAACTTTGCCAAAATACAAAATATTTGAATTTTAAATCTAGTATAAATAGTTAAAATTCTTGAGGTGAGAGCTCCTGGACATTCATTGGAAAGTTTTGAGACAAAACTTTAAGACTTAGGCATAAAAACTTTTGAAAAATCAAGAAAATCACGAGAAAAAATTGGCAGTCCGTCACAACTTTTTCCTGCTCTCCTTGAGCAATACTGTCAATACAAGCACCGCTCTCCCGAAAGCTGTCTCTCCTCGTGCATTAGTGACTGATTGCCGTCCCCCCGCAATCAGCCGAAAAAAATTCACTCCAAATGAGTTTCGGTTCATCAGAGAGTGGGAGAGGGAGTGGAGGCACAGCTGCTCCTGCTTCGGTTTGACAAGGATGGTTAGACAAAAGAAAAATTAAACAGGTGTGTGTGTGTGTGTGTGTGTGTGTGTGTGTGTGTGTGTGTGTGTGTGTGTGTGTGTGTGTATTCTCGTGTTTTAATGACCAGCGGATGGGTCAAAGACAGCCCCCCCCACCACCACCACCACCTTTTGCGAACTATACAGTTTTACTCATTACAGTACATTAACTGCAATAAATATACAGTAATTTGTCTTTGAGGAAAATTTAAGTAAAAAGGTAGAACAAAGATAAAAAAAATTCAAAATTCAAGATTTCGTCAGTATTGATTAAAACCAATCACTTGGTCTACAAAATATCAGAAAATACACACGCGCACTTCAAATTCGCTTGTTTTGTCCGAAAACCCCGAAGATATTGATGTAAAACACAGAAAAGCAGAAAATAATTACATTCGAGAATCAAAAAGATGCATTTTTGAAATGGTTGATTCTTTTACATTGCCTGCGTTTGATCAGCTGGTGACTGATTATCTATATCTATATATATATGTATGTATATCAATGCTATGTTCATCCAACAGGAGTAAAATCCATTTTGTCCTGTGTAGTGCTGCAGGAGCGGCTGCTTGTGTTGGAAATGACCCCAATATCTGCTGCGAGATGTGTCACATCCCACACACAAGGTGAATGAATGTGACAGCGGCTCTGGAAGGTGCAGCCTATAACATACGTGTGATAGGAGAGATCCAGGACGGCATGAACGTGTGTGGGTGTGTGTGTGTGTGTGTGTGTGTGTGTGTGTGTGTGTGTGTGTGCACGCGCTTACGTGCCTGCGAGCGTGGCTATTTGTGTGAATTACAAATGTTCCCCAGTGGAAGCGGCGGCCGTGTTCAGAGCGACGGCTAATGAACTGACAGACTCTGAATCCCTGGTGTAACGGGAATCAGACGGGTGGTGGGTTGGGGGGCGGGGTGGGGGGGTAGGGTGGTGGTGGTGGTGGGGGGGCGACACCCACAGGAATAACAGTCATTATCATCTGACCTCTCCTGCTGATTTGACGTCATTTTTCATTTTCACATTCAGACAGTCAAGTCCTTCCCTGTTTGTGTTGCATGGAACTCCACGTTTCTTGTTCTAGCTACGCTATTGGCCAACTGTCGGTCGCGGCATTTGGCATTTCACCGCTGGTAATTACCAGCCCCGTCACGCCGGCGTTTCCCGCTTATTCTGCCTAATTGGAGCCGGTCGGCTCGCTGACCGCAGATGACTCAGCGGACAGCGAGTCGGCGCGAGAGACTACGCTCAGACCGTCGACCGCTGCCTCGCGGCTGCCTGTCTTTTGTGGAACTGTCTCGCTCCACTCGCCTTCCTCTGGGGGTCAGCGCCGTCCGCGCGGTTTGCGTTTGGTCAGTGGCACAAGTGTCAGAATCCCTAAGCACTGAGAGCGCTGTGCACACGTGCTCCGCCTCTGCAGGAGCATCAGCAGATTTCCAGCGAAACGGACTGATTTCGGGTCACAAACGCCGCTCTGATCAAATCCTTACGTCTTCATGTGGGCTTCGGTGCTCCCATGCAACTCCTAACATATACTCAATATTCTTTTTTTTTTTTTAAAGATTTGCTTGCTTTCTTGCACATACTTGTATCTACGCATTGTAAATAACTTCTATTGTGCTTTGACCATGGAAATGCAGCGTTTCACTACGAAAGCTTTAAAAATATGATTTGTGATACTAGTTACCACTTGGATGTTAAAGGGAACAGTGTTTAACATTCAGAAACAGGGAGACACAGTAGGTTGACAAACATGAACACAGCAGCATTCTCGCAGTCCTCTGGCGTCTATAACGCAATCCGATGCATTTCTGATCGACATCTTGCACAGCCCAGATTTTTACGTCTCATAGCGGGAAAAGCACAGGTGTCATTTCCGTATTCTCGTCGTGACCAGGTCCAACAACAGGTCCAGCCGGTGCGGTTCGACATGTACCGGGCCAAGTCTGGATTTCCAACTTCAAAGCTCCAGCGTACGTCCGAACAGCACAGTTTGTTAGAAGAACTGAATCTCAGTTTGGTCCGAAACTCTTGATTTTCCACATTCAGTGACTTGACCTTTGCTTTTCTTAGCTGCGGTCACTTTTTAATGCCTCGCAGTTCAATTCAGTTGCTCTTTGCGTGCGGCACAGAGACCTTTTTTAGAGGAGCTGCCGGCTGTTTTTATCCTCTGCTATAATCAAGTTAGATGTGTTCTCTCTCTCTCTCTCAGATTCAGAGGTGGTGTACAGGAACCGGGACGGTCACGTCATCAGGTTTAACTTCGCCTTGAACGAGACGGAAGTCATTCTGAGCAACAGCACATTTGTAAGTTTTTCTTCTCCGCTGTTTTTAATTTGTTGTGGTGGGCTTTTGTTTCTAGCAGCTTTTCTGTTACTGTCCTATCATTGTGATATCATCTTATTGTATTTTTATTTTACTACTATAGAATTAGTGTCCATATTAGTCCCCCCCCCCCTCGGTAATCTAATATTTTAGATTCAGAAAATTAAAAGTTTAGTTACTGCCAAACTTCCCTGAGGGGAATTTGCGCTGCAGTCGGTACAAAACATAATAATATACATAAAACACGTAACAGAAATAAGTAAAACTTCAACGGAAATCTACCACACAATCTCACACATACCACGGGGCACATGTGCTTCCATCTGATCCTACACTGCTGCTGTAAAAACTGATCACTACTGAGAACTTCCTCTTTGATTATTGGTCTCTCTGGTGCTTTGTGGACGAAAAAAACAAGTCCTTGAAATACTCTTTTGAGGATTAAAACAAAAAAACAGATAAAAAATCATGAAAATAAGGTAATCGGATTACCGCGAAAAGATATTCAATATCCCACTTTTTAGAAACGACAGAGCCCCGAGGTCCTTGTTATTATTAACCCGTGTCCACAACATCCTGTGTGCCGCGCATTAAATAACAAAATTCAGGAGCTCCGTAAAAGACAGTGGCGTGACAGGCTGTCAGCTGTCCTCGCTGTGGGCGGACCCGGGGCTGGAGCTCGCTAAACCAGCTCGCCTCACCTTACCTCGCCTGGAGGAGAGCGTTTCGGGGCTTTGGGGAGATGGTTCCAGATCAGCGTCTGCCTGCTTGTAATGCAATCGAACGACTGGATGCTCAGATTCGTTTTTGTTTTTCCCCTTTTAAGCTCGCTCCGGAGCGCCGAGCCCCAAACCGTCAGATGAACGTTTACCCACGTGTTGCTTCCAGGAATGGGAAACTATGTCAGCAGTTGTAATCTGATTATCCAACCAGGAATGCCAAAATGGATCAGAAGCGGGCCAAATGTAGATGTTCTCTAATTGCATCATTGTAATCCTGTTGTAACCTGCTATTCCATAACACATTTTGGCTCTTCTCCCGCCTTCCTCCCGTCATTTCGCAGGAGCTGTTCCACGCTCGTAGCTTTAGTGGTTGCATAAGGGGATTTGACGAGGATTTGAGTCCCTGTCTCAAGCAGAGGTGGCCCGGTACTAAGGCAGCCACTGGTTTGGTTGCCCAGGTGCGGCATGCTCTCGCCGCCTAGGGACAATCTCAGGCACCGAAAGAGACACTAGAATCTCAAAGTCAGAGGGCCTGATTTTAAAGTTGAAAAGTTACTTTTAAACAGTTTTGAAAGTTCTATAAAATGTCTTTACACCAGGTCCTCTCCCAGAAATGTCGTGACCCGCTGTGGCTCCCTCATGCTTTTATGGCCTTCAGTTGCTAGATTCGTTTTTGCCTGCGGCATTTTTTTTTTTCTGGCATTGCTGTGTGATGAAAGCATGAACAATGTTAGCTGACAGAGAGAAATCACAACCTGTCAAATAGAAATCATTTCCCCTTAAAGATTTACTCCTTATTTTCCTCACGATTTTCTTCTCTTCTCTTTGCTCCATCATTGTTTCGTTTGTGTTCATTTTCAGTGTTTCAGCTTCATGCAGAAACGTGATTCTGCTGCTGACTGATCTTTCTAATTCTGGTTACTTCTAAGTAGCTGTTGAATATTTCTCATTGTTCACTTGTTTGCTCACTTGCATGTTTGTTAATTTATCGACGCATCATTTACTTCTTTCTTGTCTTACATTTGTTTTCTGACATGCCTAACCTATTGTGGTCATTGTGGTCTGGAGAGTCGGCTTCATCTGTTCCTTTTCATTTCTTTCCTGCTAGGTGGCTTTCAAGGTGGCAAAGTACTCGCTCTCTGCGGATCTGAAGTACGCACTCTTCGCTTACGATGTCAAACAGGTGAGCTTCGAATGAAAGTGCCTGCTCAGAACAACACAGTAAATCAGAATCACATAAAAACCAGCCGCAGACTTGGTGGCGTTGGGCTGATTTGCGTCCCCCTCACGACCTCACGAGCCGTGATTGGAGTTGTGGAACATCCTCAACGTTACCAGCTGTTCTTTTCTTCTCTCTTTTGTTTATTTCCTGGCAGGCAGTCATTGACATTGTTACCCAAGGGGGTTGTCACTCACTCATCTGAATGCATGCACACACACACACACACACACACACGCTCAGGCTTCGGCCTCGCTCTTCAGGCTTGCGAGTCGTGCTTGGTTTTATTCCCGTTTTTTGCTCTTCCGTCCTCTGAAGAGAACTTTGCTACGTTGTGCTTCCCCTAAAATGGGAATTGACTTAAACGTGGAAAGATTAGCTTTGATGCTTTGACCGAGCACGCATCAACTGTTGGGGGAAGAACGAATACTTGCATAGAAACACGCACACTCTGTTTCTCTCTGACAACAAATTTCATCACCTGCACTGAACAGGTGTGGCTTTATTTGCCGTGTTTCTGTTTTGTTAGCCTTTCTGTGTGTGTGTTGTTTTTGCGCTTCGTTTGCATTTTGACCCTTGTGTATCCCTTTTGTTTCTCAGTATACAGTGTATTTTTCTGCCCCCTAATATTCAGTCGTCCGCCGCGAGGCTTTCTTCTCTCCTCGCCGTCAAGGTTTCGACATTGATTTTTAGATTTGTGTGCAGACAGATGTATCCAAGGCTCAGGTTGATAAAAACACTGCAGCAGCTGAAAAAAACCCGAGGAGAGAATCTGCGTGTCCCTTGGTTTAAGGGGCCTCTTAGTGGGATGGATGCTTGGTGTGCACCTTTACCTAAACCACCCCTCTGTACAAGCACAATCATTCATGCTTTAGCATCATTTTCTGAACATTTCACTCCGCTTCTCCTCTGCGTGTTAAGGCATAATTGGTTGCACTCTGTCTTTATTTGTCGCCAGGGCAACGTGACATCCCCTTGAGGTACAAGTAACGCCACGTGCCGCGATTCTTAGCCGCTCTCGATTGAATTTCGTTTGCAACAGTTCACCTGGCAGCGAAGGAAAAACAAGCTGAAGCCATAGACCAAGTTTCTGGGAGTTTAGGCTAAAAAACTCGATTTTCAATTCAGGTGAAGACCCCAAAGTTTGTATAAACACCAAATATTTCAGCCCGAATTTTGGGGAAATGTGTACAAAGTAGCGCGCTGTAAATTTTGAAGGGATGGTGCAGCCATAAAAACATGGAGACCTGGTTTTAAATATTTCATTCGGCGTAAACATCATATAGCTTCCACGGAGAGCTGGAACAGCCTGATACAGAATATGTATGCGATACTGCCAGACAGTGTGGAATAAGATTACTTTTCCAACTTTAAAGCCATCTTTTGGGGGGGGGGGGTAAAACAAGAGATGCAGGGTTAGAGGTATTATCTCTCTGTAACGTAAATCCTCTTTCATGCAGCTTTAAGCCAAAAGGGACGAGATGTTAACAGAGGTAGTGCTTGCCGGATGAAGCCTCGATGAAAAGAGTAACGTCGGACTTTTATCAGATTAAAATAAAAATACACCCATACATATATATGGATCTATATATATATATATATAGATCCATGTATCCCACAATCTCTGCATGTAGCCCCTCTCATCATCTTGGCCCCCAAAGATGAACTGCTGAGGGAATACCTCAGGAAGCAGAAACCCGATGATGCAGAGGAGGAGGAGGAACCATCATGGAGGGACAAGCCCCTACACGGCACGTACCACCGACAGACAGAAGAAGTGGCTGATATCAAGAAATCCCACCAGTGGCTGGAAAAGGCCGGACTGAAGGACAGCACAGAAGCACTAGTCGTGGTAGCACACGAACAGGCACTCAGTACAAGATCAATAGAGGAGGGGATCTACCACACCAGACAGGACCCCAGGTGCAGGCTGTGCAATGATGCTCCTGAGACAGATCAGCACATAGTAGCGGGGTGAAAGATGCAGGCAGGAACAGCGTACATGGAACGCCATAACCAAGTGGCTGGCACAGTGTACAGGAACATCTGCACTGACTATGGGTTGGAGGTCCCAAGGTCACGATGGAAGACACCTCCTAAGGTGGTTGAGAATGACAAGGCCAAGCCAGATCCCGTGGGACCAGACTCAGAAGACACAAAAACTGATGGCTCACCAACCGGACGTCGTGTTGATCGACAAACAACAGAGGAAGGCAGCAGTGATTAGACGTAGAGATCCCAAGCGACAGCAACATCGAGAAGAAGGAACACGAGAAGATCGAAAATTACCAAGGGCTGAAAGAGGAGCTAGAAAAGATGTGCCGAGTAAAGGCAACAGTGGTGCCAGTGGTAGCTGCAGCACTGGGGGCTGTGACCCACAAACTGGGAGAATGGCTGAGGAAGACACACCACCACCCCCCATGGGAGGCGGGTGAGAGGGAGATTTTTTTTAATGTCTGTATATATATAAATGTACACCAATAGGCTGATATAACAGAGGTAGTGTAGAATGAAATTCCAATTAAAAGCACATCAATCCCCCAAAAAGTAGGAGTATGGAGACAATAATACATCAAGTTTATCGCAAGTATCCAAATATCGCAGTTATGATGACGGTTTCCCTGGTGTGACGGGATATCAAAGTTGAAGCTGAGCCCCTTGAGTCCTTTGCCCAGTTGCTTATCCACGCATCCAGCCGACATAGAGCAACGATGCTGATGTTGCTCTTTTCCACAAGAACAGCAACATCTGTTCAGGTCTCTAAAATTCTTAAAAAGCACTGAATTCAGTTCCCTTAAAAAAGGCCCCACAGGTTATTGAAAAGTCTTAAATTTGATTATTGTTGTTGTTGTTATTATGTTTGTTAGCCACAGGTCTAGAGCTCATCGACTCTGAGCCGTTGTGGGCTCGTTTTTCACCTTTGGACCTGAGACTTTACCTCAGATGGGGTTTGATTACCAGCTCAGGCTGCTGTATTTACCTTATACTCGTGTCCAGAAGCGGCCGGCTGCTTTGTCTGTTTACGCGAACCCAGTTTCCATTTCCTTCTGTCCTGTTTTTCCTGTTTTTCTGTCCTTTTTTTTTTTTTTTAATAACTTCAGGATCTGACTGTAAACGTGTCCTTTTGGTACGAGAAAAAAAACTGTCTATCCGTGCAGCTGTGTATCACGAGCAAGTATAGAATAAGCCGGATTTGCTTCAGGTTTTTGGTGCGAGGCGGGAACTAGAACGCGACAAATCACTTGGTCGAAGGAGCCAGAGTGGGTACTTCCCTGTAACAAGCAGCAAATGACCAACTTTTTTCAGGAATCTACTTCAAAATTTTTAGAGAAAAGTAAGCGCCACACTTTATTCCAGGGGTCCTGTATTTTCCAGCTAATTTTCTGGAAACCTTTCTCATAATTTCCTTAAACTTATCTGGCTTAAGATGTTAAGTGCAGGTATTTTCCCAAGAGAGGCCTCCGCAGTTTGGTACTAATTTTAAGGGGAAAGTTCCCGCTCGTCTTTCTAGGAAACTCTGATGGTGGATGTCTGTGTACGTTTTTGACCTATTGGTCCTCAAAAAACACTCACATAACGGGCGGGTACGTGATGAACGGAGCAATGAGGAAAGTTTCCAGGAAATTAGCTGGAAAATACGGAAAGATTTAACCAGCAATACTGAAGGATTATTCCTAAATGGCCATTTCTCTGCTTTAGTGGGCTTTTCCCTTTTTACATCTGGCACCCATCTCCTTAGTAACGCTTTCCGTGTCGAAGCACGTGCTCTCGCTACGGAGTTAATCTGACCATTTACCTACACTTTGTTAGACTCCAGTATCAATGTGCAGCCGAATATATAAAATCCCTGAATTTCTAATTGAACTCGTTTGTCAGCGGCCCTTCCGGCTAACGCGCCCAGAGTCAGGAGCGCGGCCCCCGCGCATCGCAAGACGCTCACTGCAGGCTACACCGGGAAAAACCGATGAAACACGTTCAGTATCAACATTTTTTTTCGGCTTTGCAGAAACGTTTTTTTTTAAATTATCAACATTTACCTCGCTATTTTTAACCATAGCAGTGACTCCGACGTCTCAGCATCCTCCTACGTGGAGAATGCTGATAGTGGCCGACCTTGATGTAGGCAAAGGGCTGGACGGCAAAGTTTCCAAGCCGCCTCGCAGTCCTAAACAACAAAAGGGGTTGCGGATTCAGGGAATCTGACATGGAATTAGTGTTGAAAGTGAGTCACACCCGTCTCACCCAGTGTGCTGATCCTCCAGTCTCTTCCTACACACACCTCAAGCTACCAAACTTAACAATATATATCAAAACAGCGGTGAAACCGACCTGATAAATGCCCAGTTTCACTACAGTGGAATTCAAAATGGCTCTCTGTGTGACTAATGGCTATTGAGAACAGAGCTGGGGAAAATAAATAACTCCGGGGGGAAGGAGAAATGCTGTCCATGCAGGAGAAAAATGAATTCAGGTGGACTCAGGATATTGGTTAATATGCAGGATGCGTCGGGCTGATCCTGTTTGATTTTGCAAATGCAAATGGTAAAACACTGATGGAAGAGAGAACAAACAAACACACACACACACGTTTGATGCATGGTGGGATAAACTGGGGGGCTTTAATATGAAAAAAAAAAAGTCTTTACAGCGAGGAAATCAAAGAGATAAGCAGAGGGAAACAGACACGCGAAAGCAAAACTCAGCATGACAGCGGAACGTTAAAGACGAGGAGAAGAACGGCGGCAAGGCGAAAATCAAATGAAGGAAATCTATGTCTGATGAACAACACAGGATGCGATCAATACATTGGCGCCCCTTTTCTTTCCCTTCAGATCTACATCTTTGAGAATAACATCTACTACCAGTCAGACGTGAGGAGTATCTCCCTGCGAATCACCTCCTCCGGGATGGAAGGAGTCATCTACAACGGAATCGCCGACTGGTTGTACGAAGGTGCGTACTGGCAAGAGGTTCCACAGAGTCAGAGCGCAGAAAATTGTCTTTACGCTTGCTTGATGTGGAAAAGTTGGTTTATCGACTTAAAGCCGAGTGCGTTGCTTTTGGTCAACAGACAGTTTGTATCTGGTTTCACTGTGAATCCTTAAGAATTATAATCCTGACGATGGGGAGAAGCCATAACATCAAATAGAGTAATTGAATAATTGAATGAAAATATATATAAATATTTTGAAAACATAAAGCAAAAAAAACCAAAAACCTTTTATATTTTTATTAATCAAATATTATAACATTATAAATATATGGGAGTTTGCATTCATGACCATGTTTCTAAAGTCCCGGCTGCATTTCCAGTGAGCCGCTCCACCGAATCTGCAGCCTGCTGGCTGCGTTTGGCAGCATGAAACCACTTCCTCTTGCTCACTTTGACACATTTGCACCAGTCAAAACAAACACCACACGCGCGTGACCCACGCCTGAGCGCGCAGGGCTCGTGTGTGTGCGCGAAGACCGTTTGTGGAACGCGATGCCGCTGCCGCACACATGTAAATGATGCGTTTCGGTTTTTGAATATTAAAATGCAATATTTAATTAAATGTTTGAGTCCGTAGTTCAGTTTTTTTTGTTTTTTCTTGGTGTATCTCTTAAGCTCTTGATGGTAACAACGGCTAAGCAAGTCCATAAATTCTGGAGGAAAAAAAGCTTCCAACTCCACCAAGCTCCAGTTTGGAAAAGGTTTTTGGGATTTCTCTTCTCCTCTCAGGTGCCAGAAGGCGAAAAAAAAAAAAAAAAAAAAGTGAAATGTTCTGTGATCTCTGGATACAGTTTCAGGGTACACTGTGCATCCTCAGCTCAGCTGTTTTTAAAATGTTTTCAAAGATTTGTCTCCGGCTCCAAAAATGCAGCCGAGCGGAGCGGGCAAACTGAGCAGAATGGCAATGAAAAATCAACACCAGCCCGCTGCAGTCCATTAAGTCGCTGTGTAAACAACAGCACATTGCAATCACAGGCCGGGGAAGATGGGACGCATTATAGAATAATTTCTGTTTGAAGATTTACTGTGAGCTGTGTGTGTTTTTCCGTTTCTTGATTTGCATTTACTTTAGATGTTTTTACAGCGACGGAAAGAGCAGGACAAGTATTATTGTCCTATTATAAGTTTCGTTATAGGTTCAGAAAATCGGCACATTTGTAATGATTTAAGAAAGAAATGAAAAACGAAATAGTGGGCAACATATAACATAATCAGCAGAGAGATCAAGACTCCAGAGCGTCCTGTTTTCTGGCCTCTGTCGTCCCCTGAGACAGAAAATGTCTGCGATGTCTGATTCTTTTTTTCCTTCTTCTTATCAGAGGTGATTCTGCGTTCACACTTGACTCACTGGTGGTCCCCGGACGGGGAGCGACTGGCTTTCCTCACCATCGACGACACCCTGGTACCCATCATGGCTCTGCCCCAGTTCACCGGCAGCACCTACCCCCGAGGAGTACAGTACCCATATCCTATGGTAAGCCTGGACGCTGCTGCTGCTGCTGCTGCTGCTGCAATGGAACCCCTACAGAGCTAAAAACGATTAGCCCATTGATGATGAATATCTTTGGGTTTTGGACTCTTCTTTTGGAAATTTTGTGACGCTTTGCGCCATCCTGCCCCACAAAACGTTGGACCCGGTCTGAAAGAGGCCCGTGGAAAAACCCCCCTGAACGCAACATGCGTACGTTTACTTTTTTGGCGGAGGCGGTCTCGATCGGAAAGGGGACCGGAGCACAGTCGGGCCCGAACCTGAACAGGCCCGACCGGTGACCGGACGCGATCCAAAACACAGAGTCTCAAATACAGAGAAAACAGCGTGATGCGCTGTCGGTCAAAAAGCAGCCACAGCTGAAAATGACAACGACATAATAATAATAACCCAACAACAGATGTAAAGTCGTAGAAACTACCTCCGTAAAGCCGCCCGTAGATAGTAATACTAGAACCTCCTGCTCCAACAAGAGGAATGTCTGTAGTCGACTGAACAGTAGAGAGACAGACGATAATTATATAATAAATTGAGTATCTGTGAGTGAATCGCTTCGCCACGTAAACATAAAACCACCAAAAGCGTATCTACGCGGCAGAAGAACCGGATAAGATAAAAACAGAGCATCTGTCCTTCAGATTTCAGTTCACGTCGTGCTTTACAATCGTCCCAAACAAATTCACAGTAAACCAGATTAACGCAAGCTCATTGCACCAAACATGTGGTCTTTGGGGTCCCCAGGGTCTGGGTCCCTGGGCCAGTCATTCACCTTATTGCACGTTTTGCACAGTTGAGTCTTAAAATTCACAGCTCAGCTTCATCCGCTCCAGAAAATGTAACGAAACAAGGAGAAAATGCCGTTAAATGAAGAAGAAACAAACAATTGCACAGCCCAGTGGCATTTTCCTTCTTTATTTACAGTACTTTATTATTATTTTTTGAATAGACAAAATGTCTTGTTTAAGTTTGAAACGTGGCAAAACTAAATGTGCTCTCGC
Organism: Xiphias gladius; assembly: GCF_016859285.1. Classification (NCBI taxonomy): domain Eukaryota; kingdom Metazoa; phylum Chordata; class Actinopteri; order Istiophoriformes; family Xiphiidae; genus Xiphias; species Xiphias gladius. Next base: position 3,314,326 of record NC_053412.1, read on the forward strand.
TGTGCAGGAGGAGCTGCTTCCCTAAAAATCCCCTCAAGGTTATTCCGGTGCCGCTCGGCAGAATGCAGAGTAGACTTTATTCAACATGGTGCGGTGTGGATTATCAGGTTCACTAATGGGTGTCAGGTCGAGTCTTTTCTCTGCGGTTGCAGATCTGTTTTTTTTTTTGTATCCCATTAAATACCGCCAAATATTCTCATAACTCACGTGACGTGTCAGTTGACGACCCAACCGCACTAATCGGCTCATCTGGCTGCGACGAAGAACTGAGGGAGAACGCAGCTGTTTTTTAGTCTGATGTCAAGAAGAAGAAAAAAAGAGAGAGAGAAGATAAGGCTCATTAATTCCAGCTGAGTGGTAGTGAGTACTAACCTCGAGAATCTTTCAGCCTCTGCACAGGATCACATGCAGAAACGTGAAATTTGTCTACAGACAATTCAACAAATATGGAGAAAAAACTTAACATATATAATAATGAATGAATTATCAGTCAATGTTTGTTTGGTTTCAAATTGACTTTTTCTTACAGGGAAATTCCTATATTCTCTATAAACGTTACGAAATTACATGTTTTTTCCAAATAAAATAAAGTATGGAATTGTTCGGAAATGACAAACCTGTAAAATTAAGTTTCTTTTTCTTTCTTCCTTTATTTTTTTTTTTTTTTTTTTTTGCTTAAAAACTGACGGTGAAAGAGGAAAACTAGGACGTGCTCTGTCGTATCGCAAGCCTTCTAGTAGCGGAGTCATACTCAAACTATATCAGCCTTCGGCACAAACATGCTTTTACGGCACGCACAGAAAGGATACTGCGTCTATAGCGTGTATATAACAATCGCTCTCCCTGTAAAGATGTTATGAGACTTCGAAGGAATATTTCAAATCCGTCAGCGTCTGTCTCGATTTGGCTTCTTCAGGCCGGGCAGACAAACCCTGGGGTCAAGCTGTCGGTGGTCAACCTGTTCGGAGCGACACACACTCAGGAGCTGCAGCCTCCCGAGCAGCTCAGACACAGGTGACACACACACACACACACACACACACACACACACACACAAATACAGTACTTGCTGTGCCCGAAGTCCCCAGTCTGATTTCCCCCTCTGCAGAGATTTCTATGTCACCATGGTGAAGTGGATCAGTAGTACTCACCTCGCCGTGCGGTGGGTCAACCGGCCCCAGAACGCTTCGCTGCTGACGATGTGTGACGCCACCTTAGGGGTCTGCCTTCAGGTGGGTGTCTCTGATTTAAGGGGGGGGGGTGACTGTGCAAACTGTGCACAACGCTCCCAGATCTGTGAGCTGCGTTTTCTTTTGTTGGTTGACTCCAGTGTCTCCGTAGTCCATGTCCCCCAGGACGCCCAGAGAGCTCTCACATGCACATGAGGTCTGCTTGATCAGATTTACTGTGGTTACAATACGCACCTAAAAGAACACACAGTCAACGTCCGACTGAACCTGAACTCAGTCAACTCAAACTGAACCTCAAAAATCGTTAGTGCAACCACATATACAGCTCAGGTGCAAGTGCAACACCTCTTTAAAATCTCTGCAGCGATTCAACACCCACTCAATACATTTTTTTTTTTTCAATCGCCTGAATAACTTCCAGAGAACAAGTGACCGTGGTAAAAAGTGGATTTCATTTTCTTCCCTCTCATTCAGAGACAGGAGGACTCCTCAGAGACGTGGCTTTCCAGACAGGTAAACCCGAATGCAGACATTTCTCATAACAGCAATAAGGTACTGTTTTCCGCTAACAAACCGTCCCCACATGGGCACGACGTACAAAATGACCTCGCCATTGCGCCCGTGCCTCCCCAGCCAAACGCCGCGCGTTCCTCGCAGCCGGGCTCGGTGGCGCGCGAAGCCCGTCACCTCTGAGATCCCTGTTTCTCCCCCACAGAGACAGGAGCCGCTGTTCTCCAAGGACAGGAGCCGGTTTTTCCTCACTCTGCCCGTGAAACAAGGGGGCCAGGGAGAGTTCCACCACATCACAATGTTCACCAAAAAGGTGACTCCGAGAGGACTCTCCTCTGCTCTCCTCTTTATCCCAGACACGCCGTGTCTGTCTCTGTCCGTGGCCTTGTAATAAATCACTTAAGACCCAATTTGAATCTTAAAATCCAACAAGGATACGTGATGTACAGTATTGTCTCCTGTTTCCAATCCTTCTGAACCGATTCTCCCCTTAGTTACGAAGCGACCAGGACGAGGTTCGCCACCTAACGTCGGGGGACTGGGAGGTGACGAAAACCGTAGCGTACGACGAAAACAACCAGATCGTGTAAGTTCAGCTTTTATTTCTCACATTCAATACAAATAACAACCCCCTAAAATGGAAAAGGTCCAATAAATGGAAAATCATCTTGAAACTACAAGTCCCAGCACCACGGCTGTTTCTACTTCTACCGTTTTTAACATTGTTATTTCTACTGCTAATACTGGTCCTCAGGAGTGGATGAAGTCTCCAGATCCTTCACGTAAGTCAAAGTAGCAGGAAAATGCCCACTCCACAAAAAAAAAAGTGAAAGAAATGTAAATCATACGTAAGTAAAAAAAAAAAAAAAAATAAAAAAAAAAAAAAAAAAAAGCAAAAAAACGGCCCCTATATATATATTTACCCTTATGCCTATCATTTCATTGTTATGGTCGGTGAAAGTGGAGCCAATTTGAACAATTTAAACAACTGTTGGGTAGTTTAATCTGTCACGAGACATGATTATTAGATTATGAGTTCCACATGTATTGTATAAAATCTGAAAAATGAATGGTAAATAATAAAAATAACCTGTGAAGTAGCAGTGGAGAAGTGTAAAAAAAGAAATAAATAAAATACATAGAGCAAAGTAGTAGTAGTAGTCATGGTGTACTTAAGTCCTGAGAGTGCTGCCGCTGCTGTTACCAGCCCTCAGATGCTGTTGGATTTCTCACACCAATACGTGGTGAAACAGTGTGTGTTGCTGTGGAAGATTGAAAATGCCTACATGACGACAACGCAGTGTGTGTATATAGATGGGTGTTGTACTTTATACTTTATTTCTTAGTTTGTACTTATGACGGGTATTTGAAATCTTCCATATTAGTACACACATAGCCATAGAATTACATATACATCTACATGGTGATATTGAACATATTGATACTGTAGATTATTACCCTGCACTTACAGAAATTTTTTTTTTTTTTTGCCTTCCGGGGCCCGAGAGGACGATCTGCAGACACTACCCGCTGCAGAAAACTACTTATCAGAAAATGAATTATTCAATATACCGTGTGTTGTGACTTGCTGTCGCCGAGGTGCAGTCGTAATAATCTCCTACTTCGGACGCTCTTGTGCCCCTGCACCGAACTGCACCCTCAAAAGAAGAGCAGAAGACCAAAGTGCAAATTCTACCACTCCTCGGGGGGGGGTTACATGATGGAAAACATGTATTGTTGAACGTGCTCCGTGAGCCGCGGTGTTTACGGGTGGGCAGCCGCGATATGGGGGGGGGCTGCTGGAGGCAGACGCAGGGGAAATGCGAAGGATGAATGGATCCCTGACCTTATCCCACTGCTCTGCTTTTCTCCACAAAGATACTTCCTGAGCACAGAGGACTCTGCACAACAGAGACATTTATACAGGTAAAATACACTCACACACACAGATGAACCACATTGTGTATTGAAAGTATTTTGTTCATTATTTCTCTTTTGTGTGATGCACATTGGATTTTTTTTTTTTTTTTTTCTATTCTTCGTGCTCAGCAAACATTTCCTGTCCTTCCTCTAATAGTGTGTCCACCCTTGGCCTGTTTCCACGGCGATGTCTCACCTGTGGGCTGAAGGAGGAGTGTACGTTTTTCGACGCCGACGTCAGCCCCGACGCACAGAACGCCATCCTGCACTGTAAAGGTCAGAGGGGCGTTTTTCAAAACCGCATGAAAAATGAAACGGTGCCGAGGGGCATGACTTTATAACTGGGGATGCAGTTTTTTAATTTATGGTTCACAAATTGAGCACGGGCATATGGGATTTCAGGGCACCGTCTTTGTATGGATTAGAAACCAAGAGGCGAAACAGGTTAAAAATCTTTTGTGTGGTGCAGCAAACAGTATTTTTCCCTCCGGATGAAGCTGTTAGATGCTAAAAGTATCTTCGAGGATTCTGGAAAATACCTTTAAAACAACTGTAGGTGTTGTCGAACAACTCAAGTTTTTATTTTTTGGGCAAGTGGGACGTTTCGCTCTGTGACTTGAATGTAATGGCAACACCCTGGTAAACCTGCTGACACTGAAATCCTCCACGTTTCCACTGCAGGTTGTGTCACATTAACACGTTACACAAAGTGATCAGCGCTATTTGCAAAGTACAACCTCCTCGCAAGCCGTTTTCTCAAGTAATTCGAGTTTGTCAGTTTTGTGCAGGAACTTGGTCAAATTCTGGTTTTAAAAAAAAAAAAAGATAACAACTCAGTTTTCAAGCCTTCAGGGACAAATATCCACAGGAGGATGAGTTGTTTTTTTCTTGACAATAGGAGACAAAACAACGCAAGACAGTCAGTTACATAAAACATAAAAAAGGTATTTTCACAAGATATGAAAGTTTGACATTGAAGAGCTGGAGCAGACTTGAAGTTTTCTGCGAGTTTGTTCCTGATACACGTTGCACAGAAAACTGCCTCAGGAAACAGCAAAGCCTGTCCCACGCTAAAACATTTGCAACTTATTGCCTTTTCTGTCTGATTTAGTCTTCCCACTTCTATTAACTGGACAACGACAGCCCTAAAGCCTTGGAGAAAGATACCCGCTAAGCCCCCCAGCATGAATCAAACATTTCAGGTTTAGCTTTTAAATTTCCAATCCGTCAACCCAAGGCCCATAACAGGATGGAAGTTTTAGCAGAAGCTCCTGTTGCAGTCATGAAATGTGAAAGAGGATGTTTTCCATTGCAGGCCCTGGAGTTCCAGCTCTGCTGCTTCTAAGTTTTGACAACGTGGACTGTGAGTAGTCTTGATAGTATTCAATGTTTGAAATCAGCTTGTGCCGATGCGTCGTCCGTGTGGGCAGATGTGCTTTTTTCCCCTCACATCTGCTCTGAAATGGAAAAAAGTCCGCAGCAATTAAGTGTCATTATCTCATTTGTATGAAAACATTAGCAGCTGTTGGATTTGATGCCGCGCCAGGCTACCGCGGTAATTTGTACGTTTCAAGACGTTTAATGTGTTTGTCATCACATGTTAAATGGCCACCAGTCATTTCCATACAGTAGCTATTGGTCAGTGCTCCTGCGCATGCTAACGAAGACTGGTTAGAAAGGAAAATACGTTTGAGAGAAAAAGTAGAAGAATCGGGGGGAAGAAAAAAAAAAGTGACAAAATGTAAAAGTGCTGATTCGTTTGACCAAATGTTTAAGTTGTGTACCCTTTGCCCTTCATGTCATGTGACCTTTACTGACACTCACAATAATGCTAAGCTACAAGGTGATGCAGCAGGAACCTAAGATGCTGAGAAGTATTATTTCTTTAATGGTACATGTGAAGGAAACCTGCCTACTTTGTGGATTTGTGCTCACAAAATAAAAATGCAGCGATGTCCCTGCGTTGCTGTGGCCCCTGGAGGAGGCGCTGAATATTTTACCTGAACCGTTTTTCTATACTGTCTTTATCTTCTGCATGACCTCACGCCCTGCCTCTGCTGCCGCGCCAGCAGGACACATGAACATACGGGAAGCACTATCAACTTCTAGGCCCCTCGGACGCCTCTCGATGTACTGACTCACATGAGCCGTGCACGCTAGAGCGTTTCACTCGGTGCTGAGGCAGGACCAGCGTAGGACACCTGCGAACTAAAGGTGGCAGTAGACTTCCAGTACAATGTGGAGGTGGAGGAAACTTGTTTTTCTAAACGTGCGATTTCTGCAGTGGCCCCTGGTGTGCGGACGCCGGCGTCTACGCTTTGATTGCAGGTGAAACCACATGCTCATGGACCAAAACAAGGAAAAACAGTTTTCACCCCGAATATATGTCCAGAAAATGTGTTTATATCACTGTTTATTTATTGGGGGACGACCGAAAGAGGTTTTTATGTATCAACAGATATTTTTCTGTTGACCAAAAAAAAAACCCTTAAAATACAGAATAATTGTGCAATTCTACCTCATTTGAAAGCCAAAGGTGAGTGCTTCTTTCTCCGAGGGCCACAAGGTGCAACATTTAGCCCAGTCTTCATATGAAAACCAGTTTGGACACGTGACATAAAGGCGAGATGTCTTTCTAAATGGTCGGTTTTGTAAACGCGCGTCTGATTGACGGCCTCACGTTCCCGGAAGAGCGGCGCGTCGCTTCCCTGTGAGCTTTCCCGGGGGGCTAAGGTTTCCCGCGGTTGTGGTCCTTGCAAGATAATAATGTTTAGGTAGAAGACTTAGAGGCAATTAACAGCGACTGATGACATTAGTGAGAGCTGATGGAAAGACAACCAGCACAATTTACGCCTATTTGATTTTCTTAAGAAATGACTCCTGTGTGAGTTGTCTACTCGAGGCTCCGCTCGTCGTCTGTCGTCTGCAAAAAAACAAAAAAGAAGAAGAAAAAAGAAGTTTCATTCAGGGCTAATGAGTGGCTGTTCCGTTCGCTCAGATAAATAAATGTGTTTTCTCTGCTTCACAGCATATTTCATCTTGGAGAACAACCTCCCTCTGCGGTCTGCGCTGGAGACTAAAAGGACGATTCAGACGGATATCCGGATCATCACTAATGACAACTTTGGTACAGATGATCTGCTCTTACCAGCTGTGCTCGTGTGTCATCTTCATGAGATAACAGAGCTACTTAGAGGGCGGAGGACATGTTGGGTTATACGTGTTGGCACCTTGACGCTTGGCCGCCGTCCCGCCCTCTTTTATTTTCACCTCCCGTGACAAACTTTCTGTCTCTCCTCTCGCAGAGCTGCCGCTGAAGCTCATCTACCCGCCCGACTTCTCCGAGTCCTACCTCTACGGCCTTCTCCTTGTTGTGTAAGCCTATTCCACTTTTATTTTTTTATTTTTTTTCATTTCCACTTAGTGCAGCACTGCGAGCTTCAAAGGCCGAATTCAGCAAGGACAGCGGAAAGTGAAACGCTTCACTCCTCCGTACCTGCAGGCTTTCAAATACTTATCAACAGTACTAACAAAGGAAACTAAAGGGGATGTTAGACGAGAAAATGTAAATGTAGCATAAAATTTCACCTTGTAGATACAAATTTAATGTCCTATAATCCTTTTTTTATGCTCGCGATGCGAGACTTTTCTTCTTTGTCTTTGTTCTTTGAGGTCAAACGGCTGTAGTATCATAAATCCTTGCATCGCTGCAAAACTAGTACATTAGCGTCTGAGCGTTTTATATAACACATACACACGGTCGAATGCCTGTGACCAACCCTGTCCACATACCTGAGTGTGCTTTTGGTTTGGAGCTGTTCGTGATGGAGGAGAGGCGGCTGTTATCACCTGCAGATTAACGGCCATGAAGTCAGAAATCCCAAACGGATGCAATGTGAGGGGGATCGCCTGCCTCTGCCGTGTGTTGTATTTAATTGCCCAAACACACTGGAGCAGCCACAGCCTAACACACCGCTGGAGCTAGCAGCCTTCCAGGGCGGACGTTTTTCTCTGTGAAGAATGGTAGAGATATTTTCCGGAAGGCCGACGATGTCGTTTACCGTCAACTCTGTAAAATCAGGAAAAACGGAGAACGAAATGGGATAAAACACACAACAACAACGTAAGAAAAAGAAGAATCGGATAAACAGATAATCCGCTCCCCTGTTCAAGCTGTAATATGTTTAATACTGTAGACGGTATTCCCTGAGCCAGAACGGAAATGGGATTTCATTTAACCATTGTGTGTAAACAGCACATCACCGCTCAGCTCTATACAGACTGAAAGAAACAGTCATTTTATACGGCTCTTTTAGAAAAACCAGGGTTGTAATGTGCTTCAAAGTTACAAGAATGAAAATGCTTTGGCAAAATATCTACCAGAGAACTGAAACTGATCTGGGCAAAGCGGCATAAAGGGAAGAGTCTGTCAGTAAAGGTTAAATGTTTTGGTCTGTTAGTGGCAGCTCTCCAGGCGATCAGACGGTGACTGAGGAGTTCAGGTTGGACTGGGACTGGGTGCTGGTGGGCTCCGAGCAGGTCATCGTGGCGCGACTCGACGGCAGAGGGTCGGGGTTCAGAGGTCAAAGGTAATGTATATGTTTGTGTTCAAAATTAAATATTTTAGTTGGTAGTTTTAGAAGTCTTGAAGTTTCTGTTACGCGCAATGAAAGCACATAAAAAGTGACTCCTGACAAACCAGATTAGACTTCTTAAGGTCTCAGCTAATGCTTCTTTTTTTTTGTGGTCACCTCGCAGGGTTTTACAGCAGGTCCACCTGAGGCTCGGCACAGTGGACGCAGACGACCAGAAGGCCGCTCTTGAGTACGTAACACGTGCCTCTGCAGCCTTTCCTCCAGTCTGTATAACTTTACCTTCCGTGAGAGGTTCTCTGTGCCCGCTCGGCTCTAACAATGTCTGCATCCCCCTCCTGATTTCCGTTCATTTGGAAAGACAGAGTAGTTTTTGAAGGTGTTTTTCTGCGGCCGCCCGTCAGGCTCAATAGAATTTCACAGACGTCTTCTTTGAATTTGTTTTTGTGGACAAATGCCGCACAGACAGGCGTGTTTGAAGGAGGGAAAACAGCATCATGAAAGGATTAAAAAAGGAGGAAACAAAAAAAACAATTATAAAACACAGAGAGCCCGGCGTTACTTCTGAGTTATTGTAGGTTTGCCAGTTTGCAGAATATTAATCAGTAACCATACTGATTAATGTTTAATGGTAACAGTATGTTCAGTGAGCAAAAAAAAAACTCACGTGGGATTTTTTTTCTCTATTTCTTCAACTTGTACGTGAATGAACTGAATATTTTTGGTTGGTTGGACAAAAAGAGACATAAAAGGCAGTTTTCACTATCATCTTACACTTTCATAGACCGAACGATTCGTTTATTAATCGAGAAAATAGTTGTTAACTGCAGCCCCAATGCTGATATCCATTTCTGTAGGAGGATTTTTTAGGCTGGGGGGGTCAGGGTTAAATCATGAATGATAACAAGCTGGTAATGTGACTGTGTTTAAAGGTTGGGAGGGTGCACGACCACAACGACCTTGAAAAGCAAAAAAAACCCCAAAAACTGCTTTGAATCTGGTTTGAAACCCCCGTGTTGTTGTTTTTCATAATAATCTTACTACATTTAGGTTTCAGCAGACTAGAGAACAGTGCTGGGAAGAGAAATTAGTCTGCAGAACGATGCAAAAAAGTTAAGTAAATGTGTGTGAAGAGACACAGGCCATCTGATGCTGGGGCGTATTCAAGGAAACGAGCAACCCTCTCTCACATGACCAGTGGAGGCATCACGGAGTTAACCTTTGACCTCCTTACTCTTGGTTGTTATCTGTGACCTGAGGCTTCTTCTTCTCTGTGAATTCTCAGATCTTCAGCGGAGGGGTGTGAAATGTAAAAGATGGGATCACTTCCTCTGATCCTGTCAAACACAGAAGACCGCCGACGCACTCTACTCCTCTCTAATTACAAATCTCCATTGCGTTCCTCAGATACCTGGCGAAGCTGCCGTTCGTCGACCCCACCCGTGTCGGAGTCTTCGGAGAGGTGCGTCCGTCAGACCTTTCACCCCGGATTTTGTGTGGCTGAACGGCTCAGTGAGGCTTCCTCAGGCTGCCTGTTTACCTTAAGTCGTTAACATACGTAGATGACGCGTGAACTCATTTCTGAGCCAGCGTGTTCGCATGCTTAGTGGTACCCTGGTGTTATGTCTCAGCCTGGATTTGATCATAAAAGTTTATGTAGGACAGAAAAGTCAACTGTGAGGAAAAATGTGCAGGAGCCTGTGTGAGAGAGATTGCAGGTGCTAGTTCTTCTTCTGTGTCTGGTAGGTACATGCGTGAGCGTGTTTGGAAATATTGAGCCGCCAGCCACCAAAAAACGGCTCCCAGCGCAAATGAAAGTAGTTTTTACTGTGTCTCCGTCAGGACTACGGTGGCTTCCTCACACTGACGATGCTGAAGTCGACGGAGAGGCTGATCAGATGCGCTGCAGCTCAGGCTCCGGTCGTGGACTGGTCCATGTACGGTGAGCAAGGAGTCTCTTCTTCTTTAACGCTCACCGCAAAGGGACAGGGCAATATTTATATCAGCTGTGCCGCCGCAGCGCCCGCTCTCGTCATTTCCTTATTCACCGCGTCTTTGTCCTGCACGTGTTGTCCGGTTAATGTGATGCTTTTGGGAATTCAGGCTTTTTGAATTTGAGGATGAAAGGCTTTCGTTCCCGGGGCCAGTATCAGGGCTACCGTATGGGCCGAGGAGCTACTGCCGTGTGTGATTAGAGCGTAATAGACTGAAATGCGTCTGCAGTTCCTCCGGTTTTTTTGTGTTTCAAGCGAAAGTAGAATGTTATAAGGATTTCAGCCTCCTTTTGGTCGAGGAAAGCACAGACACGCATGCTGTGTAGGACTGTATTGTGCTGTCAAACTTATAAAATCTCTGCCTTTATTTGTTAAAAGTATAAGGAAGAAACCCTGCTGTTGTTGACTACAGCTCCACCGTTTGTTTTCTTCCCTAAGGTGCCTCTTCTTCTACTTACATGACTTTCTCTCTTTCAGCCTCGGCCTTTTCTGAGAGATACTTGGGCTCGCCGTCGACCGAGGAGAACAGATACCAAGTGAGCTGTTTCTACCAGTCATCCATCTGTTTCTGAGCTTGGTTTTATTCCTTTATTTTTATGCACTGAATCTTATCTTTTTCCGATGAGCGAAGATGCGAAAAGTTTGGTGCGTAAAAGGTTGCTAAGGGGGGCGCTAATCTGACGCGGCTCCACTCCCGCAAACGAAAAATCATCAACAACAAAAAAAGTGACTGTCAAGGAATTAGATTCATTCATGGGGGTGAACTTCTGCCAACTATGAGCAGGTGAAAACAAAACAGCCAATCAAACTGCAGAGGAGGCGGCAGTCAGTGGGCGTTGCGAGTGTGGGCCTCTCCCCGTGTAGACGCCTCTCCAGCCAGGAGCCGGAGCCGGAGCCAGGAGCTTAAGAGTTTTAAACCCCCATTTTAAAACTCTTCTATCAGCCACGGACATTAAATGGCAGAAAAGTGATTAATAAGAGCAGCAGCCGGATTTTTTTCAATGTCGTGAATTAATCCAGAATTATATTGATGTCTGAGTTTAGTCATTGACACTAGAACCTGCTGCCAGCAGGTGGAGCTTTGACCCACTTTAAAAAAAAATACTAATACCACACTGTAAAATTCTCCGTTACAAGTAAAAGTCCTGCATTGAAAATTTGACTAAAGTAAAAGTACTCAATGCATGGTTATACTAATATATATAATATGATTAGATTATTACAAGACTGCAACAAATGTTTTTTTTTAATCTGCTGATTATTTTCAAAATGAAATGATTGATAAATGTCATCAGAATCATCCAAAGCTTGTTTTTGTCCAACCAATAGTCCACAACTCAACATTATTAAAAATTGGTCGAAATTATTAAAATAATTACAAGTAAAAGCAGCAAATCCCTCAAATATGAGAAGCTGGAAACATGAAATATTTGGTATTTTTACATGAAAAATTACAATTAGTTTTCTGTCAGTCGACTAATAGATTATCCGACTAATTGTTTCAGCTGCACGTGCATATACTGGTTGGTAGTCAACATTATAAAAAAGCTTCATATTTTGGAAGCTCTTCATATCTTTTGTGTGGGGAAAAAAAAAATCGTAATCAGTAAAGCAACGAGTAGGTAAAGCCGTTGAAAGGAGTAAAAAGCGCAACATTTGAGTGAAGGTAGCTACATGTATTTCAGTGCTACTGGATACATTTTGTCAAACTGGCAGCATTGAAAGTTGCCGGATTAGCTTTGAGCGGTTCCTGTCTGCGGTGTAACCGTGGATGTACAGACAAGTCTCACTGGATTTCTTTGACACTGAAGAAAACTTAAAATCAGGATGATTCTCAGGCAAGTTCCGGAGTTATAGGGAGCGTCTTTTTTCCCCCTTATGATTTCCAGGCTGATATTTGTATCATGTCTGTGCGCTCAGATTTATTTAGGACGATTTTTGACATTTTAAATTGCGGCAATCGAAGGCCAGAGGTTTTAAAGTGTGTGTGTGTGTGTGTGTGTGTGTGTGTGTTGCCCGTGTATAGGCTGGTTTGGTCTCTGTTTGTAAATGTGGATTAGTTGCCATAATGTTTTTGGCAACGGAATTATTAGAAAAGCATCTTCTAAAATCAATCTTTCGGGATGTTCGCTGACTTATTGGAGATGCGACTAGGAGGCTGTTGGTGGACAGCTTATGAATTCAGATACCACAGCGCAGTGTTGCGCTCTTCGTGCGGTGACTCCGAACTGTCATTGTCGATCTTAACAATGTTCTCGCCACAAAATCTCTGTTGGCACGCTGGAGGTCACGCAGCTTTTCGAAAGCAGGCCCCGCACACGTCTTAACGAAGCCGTGCTCTGCTCCGGTTCCCCTCACAAACAAAAGAATGAAATGTAAAGAAGAAAACGTGGCCGCCAGCATTTTAGGCAACGCTCCAAATCTTGTCTTAGGCAACAGCAAGGAAATGAAAAAACACACAGGCATGGAGAAATAGAGAAAACGGTGTAGGATTAAAAACAAAATATACACAATTGTCCTCCAAGTGAAGGTTGCAGTCAGAGTGTGTTTTTCTTGCTAAGTGGGTTGCCTATAACTGGGCCAGAAGACTCTATTTTTGTGACTGTCACAGAGAGAGGGGGTGGGGGGGGGCTGCTTTAAATGACATCCAAAGGCGGCACATGTGGCACATTCTGATCAGACAATAATCAGCAGGGCGTCATCACTCACCCTGTCCTCGGAGACGCAGAGAAAGAAATGGGTTGTAAAACGTGTGGGTGCTGACGCGCGGCCGGAAAGAAATCGTCCCGTTTTGACTCCCAGCAGGGAAAGACTGAACAAATGGGAGCGAGAGACAGAGATATCCTCTGCTACAGCACCTACACTCCACCCCCCGAGAAACAGATCTAAATTCTGGATTTTTCCCCTCCTCCTGGGGTGGTCAGTCGGGTCACCGTAGCACGGGACGGGAGACCTGCTGCTCCTTTTTTCTGTTCCAAACCCATAATCGGTGCTGTGTTCTTCCACCCACGACCGTTCCACAACCTCCACCGCGTGTTCCTTATTGCTACCGTAATGATGAAGGTCCGGCACACCTGCGCCAGGAGCACAACAGGTAGGGTGTGTCCTAGGTTGGGGACCGGCGACCTGTACGCGGTCGTCTAGTCACGGTGACCAATAAGACGACCTGTATGCATTTACCACATATCACCGTGCTCTGCAACAGCACGGTGTTAAAGATTTAAAAAAAAATTGTTTCAGATGTCCATGTGAATCCAAATCAGTATCACAGAACTTTGTTTTTTTCTCCTTCCCCACGGTATTTATCATCTCGCAGCGCCTCAGATTTATGTGGTGACCCCTTTTGAAAGGGGCCCCGGCCCCTGGGTCGGGAACCACTGCACTAAGCGACACTAGCCACGTGTATATAAAGGTAGATCAAACCGGCTCCATCTGGACCAGCGCCCACGGTAAAATGCCGCAAATGCACGTTGACGCATCAGCATCAACGGTCTAATGGCGTCATATATAATATACCAGTGACAGGGACCCTGTTTCTCTAGAAGTACTTTTATTTTTGATACTCTAACTACATTTTGCTGATAATTCTAGGAGGTTGGATGATCGATTTCTAATTGTAATGGGGTGTTTCCACAGTAACACATTGGTACTTTACCTGACTTCTACCACTGGTCTTCAGCTGAGGACTTTTCACGTTCCTCTGCCCTTGTGATCCAAAGCAGCCTCTGTGGCGTTAATGACATGAATGCTTTGTCTCCGTCTGTGTGTCCAGGCCTCCAGGGTCCTGCCCAGCATGAAAAGTCTGCAGGGAGGAAGTCTGTTCCTGGCCCACGGGACCGCTGACGGTACAAACGTCTACCCTGTCTTTCCCGAAAGCCTCCGTTGCAAAAAATACTCCGGAAGATGTGATTTTCACGGTGACCCATAATGTGTGTCGTTAACGGTAGGCTGGGTCTTCTCGGACGGTGGTCGCGTCCCTTTTGAGAATGAGCCTCTCCGGGATGCAGAGCGTTCAAACGGAATCGGGCCCCGCCGACACTGATCCGCATGTCTTTGTTTTTCTCCGCAGCAAACGTTCACTTCCAGCACTCGGCAGAGCTCGTCAAACACTTAATAAAGATCGGAGCCAACTACACTATGCAGGTAAATACAACGCTGGGCTAAAGAATAAAATCAAATAAGATACGACAGACAGATTTCTGGAGGACCTACTGTAGGATGTGTCCTGTAATTAAAGTCAGAACCGCTGCTTCCAAAAAAAATAATCATACGTGTGTGACTTGGGAAATTGCTTGATTTTAAACTGTGGTCCAGGGTTTTATTACATATACTGTCGTATGTTCAGAAGAACGCTCGCAGTCCTGAGTTACAACCGTGGTACCTGGAAAACAGCTCTGTGCCAAACTGTGCTGGAAAAGCAGTATTTTTAAGACAGTATCAGAAAATAACCCCTTTATTTCCCCCTTAAAGCAATCGTTCCACATTTAGGGAAATGGGCTTATCAATAGCCTATCAACGCTGTCGTTTAACGTTCAGCGAGAGAGCAAACAAGCGTACTACCCAAAATGCCCTCGTTCCTCACTGTCTGACACTATCAGTATCATATACTATATTCTGTACCAGCCCGCTCCCAGTCTTCATTAAAGCCGTGTGATGTTTACACAGGGTAAAATATCTTAATCCAAAACTCCTATGTTTTCACTGCTGCACCACTCAGTGGACGTCTTTTCCAAAAATCTCCCCCTGACGGATTTGGTGTCTTCGGAAAATGCTGGGAAGTAAAGTTCCGTGAATTCGAACCGTGTTTGGCTGCACGGCGTGAGTTTGTAATGGCGGAGACACTGGTGAATTATTCATACGGTACTGCTCATGCCAAACAACGCCTGAAGTATTTTAGTCTAAAGCAGAAATCTTTCACATCGTCTGGACAATTAGATCATCCAGACTTCACCTGGAAATGTCCCAGGTGAATGTTTTTGGGTTTTTTTGCCCCTAAACAATACCTGGAAAATGTGTCAAGAAAAAAAAACAGTTCACGCATCTGAAAATATACAGGTTCAAATGTCTGACAAATTCTGTTTTAAGCAATAAATGAAGTGTTACGACGATGTTATCGCAGTAACCCCATTTTCATGGGTTTTGACTTCACCTGAAGACTGACGTTCCTCTCGATTCAAAATCAATTTTACCATCCTTGGTCTCACAAAAGCTTATTTCACACCTCGTTGAGTAGCCTCAGAACCACGGCCGTTAGACTGAAAATGAGGGTTGTTCGTCACGCTGGCCCAGAAGTTGATATTTCTCTGGCAGAAACTAATCTTACACGAGTGAGCGAATTTGAAAAAACAAAATCTCCACTCAGCGTCCACTTGTTCTGCCCGTTCCGGTCCTTTCGACCATATCCCATGGACTTGGTCTGCAGATGAAGTTCCCCTGAGTTGCCGTGGTAAAACTTTGCGTCGTGCTGGGCGTGTTTAGGATGTTTCGAAGCCCTGCAGTTCAACGACAACCGAGCGAACTTCAGACTGCGTGATGCGGACAAAAGCTCCGGCAGCGCAACACCCGAATTATTCTGATTTCCAAGAAACGGTTAGAAAATTATACATTTCAAGACGTGTTTTGAGAAAGTTTGTGGGAAATGTTTTTGTCCAGAAAACTTTGAAAAGCACCAGGAAAAAAGAAAGAGGGGGGAAAAAAAGTGAATTTTCCAAACTGCTGAGTTTTGGATGACCTTGCATGTTTTTATATCTTCTTTACTCATTCATCTCTTGGGTTTTTTTTTTCTGTCAGATTTATCCAGACGAAGGACACTTCCTGTCAAAGCGCAGCCGGATTCAGCTGACTCACTCCCTAATTGGTTATTTTAGAGGCTGCCTGCTTGATGCGTCATCGCTGCTCGACCAACAACGGGACGAGGAGTGAGAGGGTTATTACTGGACCGTGTTTGACAACTGTGTGTGCGTCGGTTTGTGTGTTTTATGAGCGTCTGTGGCCCTGGTAGACTGATTTGAGTGTGTGTGTGTGTGTGTGTGTTTTTATACCTGTAGCACAATGTTTGATGGACAAGCTTCTTCTCAACATATCGGACTAGTTTCCATCGCTCGTCACCTCGGTAGAATAAGGCTCCTACAGTCAGCGCTAATGTCAAATAGCATGATGCAGCTTTCACCTGTGGGGGGCGCCAGGTAGCAAACAGTCTAACAGAGGTCGATGGGAGAGGTTATCGCCTGACAGCCCAGAGAAAATGCTTCATTTCTGTGTGATTGCAAGATATTTAAATTCTACAAAATATGTAGAATATGTCAAAATATGTCGAACCCTGAGTCATTTTCTTTAAAATTAAATATTCACCAATAAATTGGCACAAAACAAACAGTTAAAGTTTGAAGAAAAACATCCTCAGTTATTATCAACCAGTCAAACTTCATTTCTGCTGCACCTTTTTCACAGGTCTGCGCAACTCAAGGTGCTTCACTGGTGAGCCTTGACGGTGCAGTTGTAAACAGTAAAACAACGTGAGACAAATGCGCATAAATAAAAGCGATGTGATTGTTTAAATGAAGCCAATGGAATAGAAAAACGGCCCCATTGCTCATGGTAAGAACAGGGTCAGTGTAAAAAGTAGCTGAGCTTTATTTATTTATTTATTTTGTGTGTGTGTGTGTGTGTGTGTGTGTGTGTGTGTGTGTGTGTGTGTGTGTGTGTGTGTGTGTGTGTGTGCAGAAACATCCAGTATTTCTCACCTTGTCTTCAGTGCAGCGGGGTTTTTTTTTTTTTTGCATTTTACAGCAGAGTTTTTGAGACCTGGCAGCCTCTGTTAACTGTACTTGCTATTCTGCCGTGGACAACACAGTCAGCCTTTCGCAAGTCAGTTCTGCTGACGGGCTGAAACCACCTGTCAGTTTGGTTTTGTTTTTTTTGTTTTTGCCTGGTATTAAATGGATTTTTTTAGCGGCCTATTATATCGATTAAAAGCTCTCTCTTCAAGTATTGAATTTTTTTTTTTTTGATGCAGATTGCACCAATTTTGGTCTGCCAGTGGGGCATGAAACCATTTTAAAATGCACAGGCATCATTGTTCTTCCGAACCTTTCGCTAGAAAAAGATCATATTGGATTTAAAGAGTGGAAAAAAAAAAAAAAAAAAACCTGACATGAAGGACATTTTCGTGGCATATTGTTACTCTTACCTTCATAGCCTCTTTTCTGTCATGTTTTTTGTCTAATGTCAACATTTCTCATGAGTAAAACTGCGTCTGAAAGTGATTAATTTGTTCAGGGCGTCAGAGCAACGTGTGCAACCAACAAAAAAAGCAGACTTGGTTGGTTCATCATGAAACTGCCTCTTAGAAACATCATGTCAATTTGTAGTTATCTGTCCCGTAGACACTGATAGTGCTAAATAGATGTACAGAATTTAACATTATGGGATCTTTTTTCCTTTTTATCTCCTTGTTGGTGTTTTTAATTCGGATTCATTTATTTATTTTTGTATTTATTTATTTCAAAAAGCAGATATTTATCATTTCGCGACTTTTTTTTTTTTTTTTCGGGACAAATATTTTAAATTGTGACTGAGACGATAGAACTGTTGGTACACTCATCTGAGTTGCCTTAAGTTGCCGCCTGTACGAGCAGCAAGAGTGGTGACGCCTTTTTGATGCCCCGGGTCTTGCCTGTCAGGTTCCTTAGAGCGCGCCCCGACTTTATGCTGGAGGTCGTTGGGGCTGTACGCTGCCTGAAATGAACACCTGCAGATGCCACACATTTAATTTCATTTACTCTGTATTTAAATTTACAGTTAATAAAGACGCTTGAACTGAACATCGGTAAAAAAAAATAAGGTAGTTAAGCACAGTTTTTCTTTGTAGTAAAGATCCAAATACAACAATTATCTCTCAGAAAATATCACGTGTATGTGTAAAGGAAACGGTTTACGATACGGAGGTTCACACAGTGTTTTTTGTTAAACTGCCATTATTATGAAAATCAGGTTAACCAATTTTAGTCTAAGTTATTGATTTAAATGTTTTGTTGTTGTTTTTACTTCACTTCTTAAACCAATCCTTGTCCCATCGTACAAAATATTTTTCCTACACAGTTGCAGGAGTCATATGGGATTATTGACAAACAGCAAATGACTTAACATTACTTCACAACTCAATAGCTACTCATAGTCTGGGCTGTTCTGTGGTTTGATTTTAAGGAGGTTCGGGATGAAACTTCCTTAAAATGAACCCTTTTCCTTAAAACGAAGCAACCACCATAATGGGAAAACACATCTGCAGCAGGTCTGTTGCTGTTTACGTGGTGATATACAATTTATGATATATAATTTCTGCTGTTTAATCATCTCTCATGTAAAAAAAATGTCACTATTTAAATTTTTCCAACCGCTGTTCTGGGTGACTTACTCAAAGTGCAATTGCTCTTCACCGCGCAGCCGAGTTGTTGCATTTCCAGCTGCTAAAAATGTGTTTTTCGCTGCACCGCACGGTTCTGGAAATACTCCCAGGTTATAGTGTTATCCATAAAGCATGGCACTAAAAAGGCATCACAAGTGTTATGGCAACACAGAGCCTGAGAGCGCTCTTCACTGTGATTATGGGTATGAGAGGGATTCGGACGATTACTGTCAGCCGCACAGACAAGTGCCATTAATCACGGTGATGAATGTCCTCTGCGCTGTTGTGGCTGTGAGACGAGAGGAGACAACTTGTGCTCGGTGTTTGGAGTTTGATTGTCAAAACTGCTATTAGCAAACAAGAATAAAAACACGGGGGGGGAAAAAAAGTGAAGTTGCGAGGGTTGGTGTGGACTGTGGCGACAATCCCCTGACTCTAGGCTAGCAGTCGGTTGCCATGCCGACGTCTTTGGTATCCCTGGATACAGCTACGCTCTCATAATTCATTTAAAGACGAAACATAGAGCTCTTTGCATCTCGGACCGCACAGGTACTGAGATATATATATATATATATATATATATATATATATATATATATATATATATATATAGATATATATAGATATATATATATATAGATATATATAGATATAATATAATATAATATGTCTCGCCTGCTGACGTCCTCCCCGCCGCCTGTGCTTTGTAACACCTGACACAACACTGAGTCCAATTTAAAGTAAAAGTATGTGAAGTCATGGTTATTGTATCTATTGGGGTCTGTACTGTGAGTTTAACTTACTTTTCCTCTCTTGTGTGTGTTTGGGGGGGGGGGGGTAGTGGTATTGTGAGTGCGGGATGAATAAAGAGAAGCTTATTGTATTTTCTGGCTGTTTTAATATTAAAGAAAAATGAAGGAGCCATGTTTGTTTCTTATTTTGTGGGTGAGGAGTGAAAAACAGCAACTTCATATTATTTCTAAGGTTCCTAAGCTTTATATTCATCCTGGAGAATCACAATTTGTTCTTTTCTTTGTGTCTTTTTCACATTTACATTTCTACACTAGACACACTTGTGTCCCTTAAACCAGGTGGTAAAACTTTTCGTTTGCACGTTTAAAGACCAAAACTATGTTTAAAATCTGCCACGATTTGAGGGAGATCCTGTCATGGCTGCAACCAGGTCCTCACCAAACCTGCAGGTGTCCTCTTGTGTTTGCCACCTTCAGTCACCTGACGAACAAAGCTTCCCACACTCCTGTTTCCAGTCCCCCAGTCCGCTCCAGCAGCCCACATATTGGTCACTTTCACTCAGACCCTCGCCCGAATGTTGACTGCAAGCGCATTAGCTTCTGGTTTCCCTGCATTGCCCCTTTGTTCGCTCTCCCTGTTTGGACTGACCACCAGTTTTGAGTCCGAGGGCAGTGTTGACGTGGGTTTTTCCAATCAGAGTCTGGGAACCTAAATGATAATATCAATAGTAAAAGA
Organism: Xiphias gladius; assembly: GCF_016859285.1. Lineage (NCBI taxonomy): Eukaryota > Metazoa > Chordata > Actinopteri > Istiophoriformes > Xiphiidae > Xiphias > Xiphias gladius. The sequence goes on from NC_053412.1 coordinate 3,334,424, forward strand.
AAATACTTTCAGCTACTTGTAATTAACTCAAATGAGTTTTGGGTTTGCATATTGGACCTTCCCAACTCTGTGCCCCGTTGATCTCATTCTGCACCGCAGGAGAAAAAGGGGCCGATTCGTAGGAATGCAGCCTCACTTTCCGCCGGGGAAAACCACCCGAAATGATACAAAACAATAGCCTAAAAAATTACAAGCCACCGAAAATCATTTTCACCTGCGCCAATAAAGTAAAAAGTAGCCCAGTTGGGCGGAAAACTTTCAAATCCGCCAACACAGATTAAAGCCACAGTAAACCATGTTTTAATTCAACCTGCCTCCCTGAAAACTTTCACATACAGTATCTTCCATTTTCCTTTGTAGATATTTGCTGTTGCACAAAAACACATTTTTATCGGAAAGAAACTAAAACGATAATTGGCGACAATTTGCCAACGAAGTCCTAAACACATGAGTTCCTTGGATCTTGAGGTGAGCGAAGCAAAGGAAATCTGAGTATTATGACGTGTTAAGGCTCGAAACGCCGTATGCAGAGTGGGACAGCACTTTGTGAATGCATTTTACCTGGACAGGGACATTTCAATGGACAATCCAGTGTGTTAAATGAACTGCACTGTTTGTTTTTTGCAAGTCATTATCATCAAACAACTACACAAACCTAGTGCTAGTTAGTGACATGGTACTAAAAATGAAAATAGGATTTTGCATATTGCCTCCCTGCTGCGTTGTTTTTCTTTTTCCATTTTAACATCACAACGCTGTGTTAGTCCCTCAAGCTAAAATTTGCATAACTGTGGACACGAGGAAAGTTCTGCATGAAGGGCTGAAAAAGTCCACGTCAAAGCCCTCAGACACTGGCCCGATTTCCCCGCGGGGCATCCAGTCTAGCCCTTGCAGACTGGGCCGCTGGCTCATTCACGAGCGGCTCGGCTACCAGCTGACCAGTAACATCCAATCATAATGCTTCCATAAAGGTGGAAAAGGTTGCTTTAGTAGCCTACACCCTCCGCCAACCCAACCTCCACCTTTAAATACTAAGCTATTGGTACCGCCGGCTTCGCCAAGACATAATGTTCATGTAAGTCTTTGTGAAGGGGGTTGGGAGTCTTTTCCACCAAATCTAGCTATAAACCAATTTGCTATGAATGGGCAGTTCCTCGATGCAACTGTTTGACTGAACTCTAGCCTCATACAGGCAATGCTTTATCCTCCCGTTGCACCACTATCATTCAGCAATCTGTCCTATGTCCTGTACTTTGGTTATACACTGATATCGGCACCTTTTAATATCCCTTTTCTCATACTGAGTAGACTTGGCCGTGTTCGAGTGGCAGCATGTAACCCAGTCAGCAGTCTGAAAAAATGCGACGTACACCCATGGTGAGAACAAACATAAAGGAAGAACATGCTGTTCTTATGAAATGTAGGGGATAAGAACACTTATTTTTGTCTCTGTCCTTCGTGACCTTTATAAATCCCCTGTCCACACGGCCTAGTCTCATCTCAAATTGAGCCTTAATTACCTCAAAGCAATTACAGAGCCAACACGAAAGCCTCATCCACTGAGGAAGGGAAGAAAAAAGTCCAACAGCAACTTTGGAAACTATGAGTTCAGACCTGAAATGGGAAATAAGTCTGTCTCTGGTGGTTCTGCTCAGAAAATCTACAAAGAAGGTAAAGCCTTTCGTGTATTTTCTCCAGCAAAAGAGAAATCCACCTTAGTGTTAAATGAGCTTTAATTTAAAGCACGGGGATGAGGTCTGGGGCTCTGTGCAGGCCAGTCAGGTTCTTCCAGACCAGTGGGAAAACCGTGGACCTCAATTTGTGCAGTGTCATGTTGAAGCAGGAAAGGGTCTTCCACAAAGTGTTGCCACAGAGATGGGGGCACTCATGGACAGATTATGAGACGACAGGTTCTTGTCATTTTGCATCTCATAGTAGTTGTACTGCGCCTCCTTGTGTTCATTCTGCACCAGAATTCAAGGCGGCAGGGAGTTTCATGTAGGCACCACAGTTCCTGAATGTGTGCCAGACAGAGATCAGAGGGTGTAAACCGGAAGATTTCACAATGCTTTATGGTGTGTGTGCTTGGTAGGAGGGAGAGAGGGACACAGATGAAGAGACGGGGGGGGGGGCAGAGGCAACATGCTGCCTGTGAGGACGACACAGCAGAGACATACAGCTGATAGGTTAGTTTGGTAGGCGTGCGGTGCACGTTGACGGTGAGAAGCCTGCCAATATGGGCGCCTCGTGAAAACTGCCTTTGTTTTGAGTTTGACTGATACCATCCAGTGGGCTGTGGATTATATTTGACTTCATTTTAAATCTTAATAAGAAATAAAAATACACACACAAAATGTCAGAGGACTCCAATGTCACACTCCCTTAGACATTTGACTGCTCTGGTTTAAACAATCTCAGGAAACACGGGTGTAATTCTGATCGTCGTGACGGTTCAGGTTCCTTTCAAAGTTACATCGCACTGCCACCCTGAGGTGGATGGGGTGTAGCTCATCCAAGTGTATGAATGGGGAGAGGGGAATCTGTGTAGGTCTTCAACTGGTACAGAGACAATCAGTTGACTTATTGACAAAATGTATCTTCACTCATTTTTATAAATCATTATTCAAGCTTCCAGCTTCTCATAATATGATAATTTGCTGCTTTTGTATTTTGTTTATAACTGTGATGTGCATTTTCACTGTTTTCTGAATAGACTAAATAATCGATTCACCGAGAAGAAAATCAACTGATTAATAGTTGCAGCTTTATTTCTACCTGTTTCCAAACAAATTTCCAAAAGCAAATGAATAGCTAATAACTCTACTTACTGATGAATTTATATTCATTTTGAAGTAGTGCATTTGTATATCAAAGACTTGAAGGAATAACACTGTCAGTACAGTTGTGACCAAGAAAGATTTGATCAAGAGAAGCAGGTGTAAACAGCTTTATTTAGAAAAGAAGGTAAAGATACATTCTCTCTCACCGGAGAGTCATTTTTCAATAAATCCGAACACCATGGGATTGAGCTTGGACAAGCTGCCGCTTGGCAGTAGCAGAAGCGCTTTTTAGTGGTCTACATACCAGTCGTTAATCTGCACATTAACACTTAGGCTGCCTCCGGAGGAGACTTAACTCGATGACTGCCGGACATTTAGAATAATTTCTTGAGGAGATCAAACCTGAGAGAGAGCTTTACCCTTTCTTAAATCCAGCCCTGTCCTTGTTTTTAATACTCTTCACCCTCTTCATCTTCTTCGAATGAGTCGATGCCGACCTCTTCGTAATCCTTCTCCAGGGCGGCCATGTCCTCTCTGGCCTCTGAGAACTCTCCCTCCTCCATACCCTCTCCGACGTACCAGTGGACGAAGGCCCTCTTGGCGTACATCAGGTCGAACTTGTGGTCCAGTCGAGCCCAGGCCTCGGCGATGGCGGTGGTGTTGCTCAGCATGCACACGGCCCTCTGCACCTTGGCCAGGTCTCCTCCGGGAACCACAGTGGGAGGCTGGTAGTTGATGCCCACCTTGAAGCCTGTGGGACACCAGTCCACAAACTGGATGCTGCGCTTGGTTTTGATGTTGCTGATCGCCACATTGACGTCTTTGGGCATAACGTCTCCACGGTACAGAAGGCAGCAGGCCATGTATTTTCCGTGACGGGGGTCGCATTTTACCATCTGATTGGCTGGCTCGAAGCAGGAGTTGGTGATTTCAGCTACAGTGAGCTGCTCATGGTAGGCCTTTTCAGCTGAGATAACTGGGGCATAGGTGGCCAGAGGGAAGTGGATACGAGGGTAGGGCACCAGGTTGGTCTGGAACTCTGTCAGGTCCACGTTCAAGGCGCCATCAAAGCGCAAGGAAGCAGTGATGGAGGAGACTATCTGGCTGATGAGGCGATTCAGGTTGGTGTAAGACGGACGCTCGATGTCCAAATTCCTGCGACAGATGTCGTAGATGGCCTCGTTGTCCACCATGAAGGCGCAGTCGGAGTGCTCCAGGGTGGTGTGGGTGGTCAGGATGGAGTTGTAGGGCTCCACCACGGCTGTGGACACCTGAGGAGCCGGGTAAATGGCAAACTCCAGCTTGGACTTCTTGCCAAAGTCTACTGAGAGGCGCTCCATCAGAAGAGAGGTGAAGCCTGAGCCGGTTCCTCCTCCGAAGGAGTGGAAGACCAGGAAGCCTTGGAGCCCTGTGCACTGGTCAGACTGAATGAGGAAGGAAGAATATACAAGAAAACTGTCATTTTTAAAACAGACTAAAGGACATACATCTGGCTCTCAGTTCTGATTAGTCATTTTGGTTAAGAACATCAAGAGTATCAAGAACTATGCAGAAACTGTGCTGCTTGTTGAAAGAATAGTATTTGCTTTAGTAATAAAAAAAAATTGACAAATTAAGATTCTTTAGAATTTTGTTCTCTTTTACTTGATATGGTCGTTTTCAGTCATCTCAGAAAAACAGCAAACAACCCTTCACTCTAAACCAACAGCTGAAGGGGTTTTCTCCACTTCAGACAGCATGATTAATCACATCTTCTGGATGTTGTGAAATGGCTCTAAAGCCTGCCCTCTCATCAATAATGACTTAAAGAAAAACATGTCTGAATTTTAGCCCCAGGCAGCCAAAGTCTTCCTGTAGCCCTTCTTACCAGTTTGCGGATCCGGTCGAGAACAGAGTCGATGTGCTCTTTTCCGACAGTGTAGTGGCCACGGGCGTAGTTGTTGGCGGCGTCCTCCTTCCCTGAGATCAGCTGCTCAGGGTGGAAAAGCTGGCGATATGTGCCTGTACGAACCTCATCTAAAAAAAGAAAGCAGAATTTTTTTAATATTCTTTTTTTGTGTGTGGAGTTTTTCTTCTCTGAATCGAGGGTCTAAGGATAGATACATGTACAGATTGTAAAGCCCTCTGAGAAAAATATAACTACATATGTATATGTATGTGTATATATATATACACACACACACACACACACACACACACACACACACACACACACACACACACACACACACACACACACATATATATATATATATATATATATATATATATATATATATATACATATATTAATTTATATACTAAAAAGTATATAGAATTAATTTTTTTTTCAACCCAGTTTAAATAGGAATGAATGTGATTTAGGAGTCAGATTATCACAAATGTTCGCTAACTGCTTGAGTATTTAACTGAGCAGGATGAACCAATAGACCTCAAGTGTAACTGATAACATTAACATTAGATGTGCCAGTGAGGCAAGCAAGCCACCACGCACAATGCCAATTCTGTCTTGCTCCTGTCTTTGATCATGAAGTACTTTGTAAATCCGATCTAGAAAGGTGCTATATAAATAAACTGTCTAACTTTACTTTACCGTGGCCATGGCACTGGAATATATCAGTGGTATGCAGTCATTGTTTATGTTATTAGTTACATTTTTGTCTATGCTCAAGCAGTTTTTGTCAGACTTTAAAAATTTATAGTGAAGACTGAGCTTTTGAAATCTGCCTCTTTAAAGCAGCCGAACAACCTGATTGGTTGCTTTAAACTGAAGTGGGCGGAGCCACAGTAAAAGTTAGCTGGCTTGCAAACTTGCATTGCTTGAAATGAACTTTGGTCAAAATATAAATTCATATAAACAGCAATGCTTCAATTCAAAATTGATTTGCTGTTACAACTTCCATTTTCTTGGAACTGCTGGTTCATATAGGTAATGATCTGCTAAATTAATCTTTATAGCTTTATAGACTTTGTTGCTTCCTTCTCTCTACCCCTTTGAACATTTGTTTTTCCTTAAGTCTAGTTACTTTGTCAGGAAAGCTGTTTCTGCCTACTGGTGTTAAAGTCTTCCTCAAAATGTTTCAATGTGTAAAACAACAGCTCCAATCACTCCTTTAGGTTTCTACACTAAAAAATAGGATTCTGTTTCTGTTTTTCCTCCTCACCAATGACAGTGGGCTCCAGGTCGACAAAGATGGCTCTGGGGACGTACTTCCCCGTGCCGGTCTCGCTGAAGAAGGTGGTGAAGGAGTCGTCGTAGCCTCCAGTGGGCTTGTCGGTGGGCATGTGGCCGTCCGGCCTGATGCCGTGCTCCAGGCAGTACAGCTCCCAGCAGGTGTTGCCCATCTGGACACCGGCCTGGCCCACATGGATAGAGATACACTCGCGCTGTGGAAGGAAAAATGAAAAAGTTTTCGATTTTTAATCTTTATAATTTAACCTTTCTCAACTAAAGCCAATATGATCCATGGATATTTAATGTCTGACTGCAGATTATGATCAATTTCCACCATATTTTTCCCATTTGCAGGCTTTGGATGTCAAAATTATCACTGAATTCATCATGCAAATCAAAACACCACAGCATTTCAGGACATAAATAGGTCATGCCATTTTGCTGTCTAGCTTTATGCCAACATATGTGCTTTTAAACCTGTCTGGACCTGCTGAAAATGACAAATGAGCAACTGAAACTGAGTGGAGTCACCATGTTAAGATGGTTTTCTAAACCACTTATGTACTTTCTCATCATTTGCACCACAACCTTTTTTCAGTACTTCTTCTGCAAACTTTGCTGAAAGCTGTTAAATGTTCAAACATCCGTGCAAGTGGGATATGACACATCAAATTAGCAGTCACCGATCTAAGCAAGCAAGCAGTGGTGATTAACACAGTCTTCTAAGAGTGTCTGTAGGGGCTAAAGTGCTCCCACACCCTGCTGAAGTATTTGTAGTTCCTTGTATATTATGTGGGTGGTGGAGGGGGGTAAAAGGGGATGCAGTATGCATGCTGTGGACTGAAACAAGTTTGGTCTCTTTACTTGGAAGGACAATTTGTCCTGAGGGAGTTTAGGATGCAATGTTTTCTGTCCTGTTTGGATAACTGGCCTTTTAAAAGAAGATAAAGGTGATAGAAATGCAAATGATTGAGACAGAGAGTACAGGGATTGAGTAGGAGGATGAAATCAGCATCATTCATGCATGATTAACTTGCACGAATCATATTCATTTCTGCTGATCTATAACTGTTTTGTCCCAGCACTGTGTCTTAGCATTACTGCTGCAGTTAGTCCATCAATAAAAGGCCAGCTGTCACCGGTAATACGAGAACACAACCAGGTCAAGTACTGCTTTCAAAATACCATTGAACCCATTTTAATGACACTCTTCATATGTGCCAAGACAAGCGTTTAGTTAAAACCAAACCTTGTTATACTTACATATAATAACTAATTTCATGCTTAAGAGGTAACTTAGAGGGAAAAGAGACTGCTATCTGTAACTGACCACGACCTCTGACCTCATTTTTAGAGGGAACGTGTGAGCCAGTGAAATATTTGTCTTGTTGTGAAATTCCTGAGATGCAGCCGAGTCTAAAAACATCTTGACAGGCCAGCTCGTTGTGTTTTTCCAGTGTCTTCAGCAACACAAACAAACGGACTCCGACAATGCAGAGCAGAACAAGTCCCTTAAAACGGAGTCTGATATTCACTCAGGAAGTATGTTTTACTTTTGACAAAATGGAATGGCTTCACTGTACAGAGTTTTTTCAGGGATTGCAAGAGACATACTATGATGTTGATACAGTTGAGGGACCTGTTTTATTTCAAGATATCCACATTCCATAGGACTGCTTTTGTAGAATGATGTATAAAAAAATTTGAACCCCATAGGCTAAACCCCTGACTCCTCGAAAGGGGTACGCCTGCAGTAGCCAGGGGCTCAGTGGAAAACATGTAGAGTAGCTCAACTAATTTGAAAAAAAGAGTAAATTTCGTTTTGGTTAATAACTATTCAATGTTCGTGAAAACTAGTTAACAAGCAAGCAGAAAGGTCTATACAGTTAGCTAAAAGTAATGTATAAATGGCTGAAATATAGATAGCTTAAAGTAATGCATAAACGATGGAAAGACTTTGCTGAGTAAGGATAAATGGATGAAATAACATTAGTTAGCTAAAAATAGTATATAAATATTTGGAATAGATAATGGATAAACAGTTAAAATAGAAAGGTTAGCTAAAAGTAATGGATGAATAGTGGAACAGCTATATGTAACAGTTGAACAGTTGAAATTGTTAGCTAAAAGTAATGGATAAATGATTATAATAGTTAGCTAAAAGTACTGAGTAAACAGCTGAAGTATAAGTGATGGAAAAACTGTGGAAATAGTTAGCTAAAAGATAAATGTTGTGAATAACCATTGAAATAGTCAGCTAAAAGCTAAATGTAAAGGATAATTGTTGAAATAGTCAGCTAAAAGCTAAACGTACTGAATCACGGTTGAAATAGTCAGCTAAAAGCTAAACGTACTGAATCATGGTTGAAATAGTTAGCTAAAAGCTAAATGTGAAGGATAATAGTTGAAATAGTTAGCTAAAAGCTAAACGTACTGAATCACGCCTGAAATAGTTAGCAAAAAGCTAAATGTAAAGGATAATAGTTGAAATAGTTAGCTAAAAGCTAAATGTACTGAATCACGCCTGAAATAGTTAGCTAAACGCTAAATGTCAAGGATAATGGTTGAAATAGTCAGCTAAAAGCCAAACGTACTGAATCACGGTTGAAATACTTAGCTAAAAGCTAAATGTCAAGGATAATGGTTGAAGTTGTTAGCTAAAAGCTAAATGTCAAGGATAATGGTTGAAATAGTCAGCTAAAACCTAAATGTCAAGGATAATGGTTGAAATAGACAGCTAAAAGCTAAACGTACTGAATCACGGTTGAAATAGTTAGCTTAAAAAATGCTAAATGTCAAAGATAATGGTTGAAATAGTTAGCTAAAAGCTAAATGTACTGAATCACGGCAGAAATAGTTAGCTTAAAGCTAAATGTCAAGGATAATGTTTGAAATAGTTAGCTAAAAGCTAAATGTCAAGGATAATGGTTGAAATAGTTAGCAAAAAAGAAATGAATAAATGGTTGTAACGTCCATCTTCTGCCACTCCAAGTGGTAGGAGAACACACAACCAAATGCACTTTAGCAATGACAGTTCAATTGTATAAACGGATACTAACCACCAGAAAGTACAACTTAAAGACTCAACAGTGAATAAATCTTTTTTTCAAAATGGCTTTGGGCTTGTTTTGAATTTTGATCCCCTGTTTTCCCTGCCCCCCCCCCCCAAAAAAAGCCAGTTTTAAAGACAGAGGAGGGGTCAAGGTGACATGGGAGTTGCCAAGTATGGCGATGGCAGCCAGCTCAGCAGACAGCTATTTTCAGTGAGGCTTCGATCACACCACCCACACAGAAGTACACACCCCAGCAGCTCTAACCCACTAACCTGTCTGGACTCCCAGAGTGCAGCTCATATCATGGACATAATATGCCCAAGCTGCAGAGTGCTGCTGAGGTAACAGTATCTGACCAGCTTTCCTGAACATTTACGATCTCTCTGCAAAATGCAACATGCAACTGCAAAATATAGAAAATAGTACACAATATGGCCACACTAATATGAAGCTCTTATTCAGCATGAGCTTTCAGTTTTGTTGCCGTTTTTGTGAGTCATATAGTTTCGACAAGTGCTGACTGGATATGAAGAAAGTGGGAGTGGTGGCATGTTTGCTTCCTGAAGTTGCAACACGCCGCCTTGGTTCACGTTTACAAGACGAATAGCCTGTGAAATTTACACTTCCAGGCGACGTGTGGATCATTATCTGCTTCCTGTATCTTGTCCTGACTGAAAGTACGTCATGTTTGACGTCAGGATCCCAACATGGGAGGGCAAACACAGAGGAGCATTGTACTGAAAAAGAAAAAGCGGGTTTGAGTCGGAAAAATTATTTGGAATTTCAAGGCTTCCTGAATGCCACAGGGGAACCCCGTCGCATATACCCCAGCCACTCCTCTGCTTTTGTTGTGTCCCAGATGGCCCGGCAGGAAGAGTCACCAGATCTAAACCATTTGGGGGCCAGACTTCTCTTGCAGTTAACCGTTTATCGTCACTTCCCTTTTTTTTCCCTCTGCTTTCCAAATGACCCGCAAACATTACAACAGACTCACTGTTTGCACCCGTGTTACGAAGGGAACAAAGTCAAAAGGGAAAACGGCTTCCTGAGCTCACGCTGAAGAACCGACTTAACTCTTTAGCTCCTGTGAGCTTGTAAAAATGTTGATCCAAGGTTTCAGGGATTTATGTCATGTGCCTCACCTCGTGCTCAGCAACAGAAACATGTGCGTTAGCTGCATATTGTTCTGACGTTATTCTGTATTCGAAGGGTGTATTTCTTTAAAGTTAATGTACTCAAATGGCAGCGGCTTTAGGCCCGCCGGAATGCAGCGGCTTATCAGCACGCTGCTGGAACGTCAGGAATAGAAATGTGAAAATGTGTGGCTGCTGGAAGCCACATCAGCATTCCCCAACCAGCCGGGCAAACAAGCACGCCCTCCTGACACACAGTCCTCCAGTCCCCATATGGAAACAGTTAACCTTTACTGGAGCCGAAGCCAGATGCCTGGCAGCATATTTCCACCGACCGACTTCATGCTTTTTCAATATTTTAAACATATAAAGGCCTTTTCCGGGGCCGTGTCTTATGGTGCTGTGGCAGCGCCAAAGTGGCTTTTTTCAGAAGCGGCCTGGGGCTCCACGAAAGCAGGAACCACAGACAAAAGCTCAGGTTTGTAACAACATTTCTGGGAAGACCGTGTGAAGATACAAGAGGAAAAACGATGATCATTAAAAGAGTATTAAAATGTGTTTTCCCGGACACATGTCAGATATGACTCATCATTTTCACCGGAAGCACAGATGACGTTGCAAATTTGGCTTTTTAGACTGAATTGCTAGTAGTGATAGTAATAATGACTTAATGCTCACCATTCTGCTGTTTGGATTGTCCTTTTTGGAGATAGAAGCTGAAAGCCGTAGGTTCTCACAGTGCACCTATAATGAGATCTCTGTGAGTGAAGTCCCATCAGTGTTTGAGTCACACACTTTTATAGCAACTAAAAGGGGGAGGAGAAGAGGTGGAGCCATTAACAGCTGCAACTTTGTTCTTTTCAAATCCTTTTTCTTTTTTTCTTTTTTTTTTATTGAGAGTGAAAGAAGACTTCCTGTTGCGCCTTTTCAGAATAAGAGGAACACTCCGATAAGGTCACCACTGCGTAACAGTTCAGTTCCGGTGGTGGAAAGTAACAAAGCACATTTACTAAAGTACCGTACAGGCATTTCGCTTCTATTCAACTGTACTCCACTGCTTTCATCCGACGGCTGGAGGTACTGGTTAATTTTTCAATTTGAGATTTCAGAAGCAAAACGATGATCGCGTAATAAAATATGATGCATTGCTACAGATTAAACTGCCCAACAGGATATGAAGCAGCTCAAATGGGCTCCACCTCAAAGAGGCGCCACAATAAAAAGCTTTTACTTTCGATATTTTATGACTTAAAGTATCAAAAATAAAAGCACACAGTAGTAAGGGATTGACAACAATGTTGACTTTAACATTGTTGCCAATACTTTGGTGCTTTTACTTTAGTAAAATTGTCTCACTTGTTATTATTATTTTTATTATTATTATTCAGGCTACAGAGTCAACGGCCAGGCCCAGACCTCACCACAAGGGCTATTGAGTAGCTGTTCTGGAACTTTCAGTCATATCACGTCATCTTCCTCAACACATCGATCTCGGAAATACCATATGAGAAAAGAAATTTAACCACAAGGTTCGTTTAGCGGCCGGTGCGTCGAACATATCGCATTGGTTTTTCAACAGACGAAGGCTTATAAAACGGACAAAATGGCTACACGTGTCCTCCATGACTACATCAAGCTGATGTCAATAGGAGTGGCCGATAAAAGCAAGTGCACACTAATGTTTTCTTCGTGGCGTTGGATATTTTTAACCACTGCAGTTAACCATTGTGTGTTTCCATTGTGTGTTTCCATTGTGTGTTTTCAACCATTGTTGTTGTTTCAACAACATAACTTTTTTTTCTGTTTCTATCCGTGCGACTCGATTATTTAATATGAAACCTTTTCAGTCATTACAGCAGTGATCCTTTGGTTGCAGATCCCCTGAAATGGTAGTGTAGGTTACAGCCACAAGATGGCGCCCTCATTACTTTGATTTTTTGTCTCCAGTGTTGAACCTCCACTTTTCCTACTGCTCACGGTGTTCACTATATTGAACACGCGATAGGCTCCATCCTTCTTAGGGTTGGCTCCTGTCTAGGCTGAGCGGTGGGCAACCCAGGCCCCCAGGGGCCCCTGGGTTCACTGTTAGTTGTCTGCAGGTTGCATGTTTCATCGGGGAATTTGCACCGCTAAAGTACAAATATTACCTGAGTTATAATGACCATATCTTGTGGGCCTTCATATCTTGTCACAGTCTAGTATAAGACCTTGTGCCTATATTGTGCCCACATGATCATTGGTGTCGCTCTTCAACCAAGTTCTTCATCAAAACAGCTCTAATTGATCATTTGATGGCAGTATCTTTCTCTACCGGTGTTTTGTCTTAAAGGAGCAGGCCAGTATTTTTTTTTTCCCGAATCATGGATGTGTCGTTACAATATGAACCACGAATGACACCGATACGATAACTATTGATCTGATTGACGGGGTTTCTGACTATGTATCACTGTATTATGGTATTAGGTTTACAATTACAGTTACGTTTTCCTATTTTAATGAGACAGGGTCTCGTACAAGGTGTTTTTTCCCCTAATTTAACCAGCTGCTATCACGGTTTGTACCTTGATTTTGTTCACACTGGAAGTGAAGAACCTCAGGGTAGAAGTGTTCGACCTACAACCAACTTGTATTTGAATCTTTATTGTACCAATAGATGTGAACTTATAAAGGGATAAGTTGCATGCAGCATGTAAGTCATCATTACAGAAAAGTTATTGTGTTTTTGTTTCTTCCCTCAGATTCGGTTTTCCAAGTGTTTTCCATTTATCGTCCACTCTTGCCACACTGTTTGTGAACTTCACCTGTCCATCACTCTTTAGGGGAATGCAGAGCTGATCCAGGGGACGTCAGATGCCTCAGCTCATCGCGCCAGGCCTTCAGCTCCGAATGTAAACGCCCTCATAATCCTCAAACAAACCCCTTAGTCCACGGGAACCTATAGCTTCATCCCCTGAACCACTCATTCCTCTTCAAACACTCGCCTAAGCATCGGGTTTTTTTTTGGAAAGGGGGATTTAGTTTGCGATAGACGGATAATGGAGATCTTTTTCAAGTGTTATGTTTTTTTCCTCCTCCCCCTCGGAGGTCCACAGAATACTTTTCTTTTACACCTTCCTCAGTGGTGAGACTGTAAACTATTTCTTTCCCTCGCTTCTCCAGAACGTTTTTACAGCTTTTATTTGCCCTATTCTTGTTTGCGGTGCCCTGCGGTAGAATGTAATAAGAACAACTTGTGCTGCAAAAAACACAGCTCCATCTTAAATCATTCTGTCAAAGTAAAGTCACTTCATTTGTAAGACCGAGCAACGCAAACACAAAGCACAAACTGGGACTTACACATAGTTATGGAGATCTAAATCCAAAAAGAATAAAAATGGCCTTTGAGAGACGACGTGAAGGTTTCGTTGGGTGGCACTCCCTTTCCTTGATCCCTAGAACAGCTCAGAGTCCAGGAGAGTTAATTTTTCTTTTTTTTTTTAAAACTTATTGAACATTAAAACCATAACTGCCATAAAGCAAATGCAAAAAACTGCCACTGCAATCACAACTGCCTCGGGCGAATTAATTTTGCACAAGTAAAATAATTTTAAAGGTTTTGTTGATAGCTTTTTCTACATTGATGTAAATCTACTCAAATTAAAGCTGAGACTTGGCATTTTAATGTAGCATCCAATTTTTTAATTTCAAAGTGAATGCGCTGAAACTCAGAATCCGAAGAACAGAAATATGTGAAAGACCAAAAACTTCCAGTCTGGACTGTATAAAGAGTACACTCTTACAGGGATAAACCATGATACAGTTATAAAAACGTTTTTTTCCCCCCTGCTTTTCCTTTCTCATAAACAGTTATTCACTATTTCTTATCTTTATCCTCTGGAAGTTGTAGATTCAACCCCATATGTCCAATTGTAGGTTGCAAAACTGGTTAAAAGAAAAAAAACATATAGAACTTTATTCCACTGTCGTAGACAACTTAACTGTGCCTGCAAATATAAATGGAAATGGGAATGCAAATGTTTGTATTGTACAGTATGTTCTTTCTGCATTCATGTGTGTGAAATTTCTAATTTATGGATGTGACATTATGCAGCATAGTGTTTAAATTCAGCCAATCAAGTGGCTACGGGTAAAGTGCATAGTAAATGAAATCACTGGTGTAACGCTCATGTATAAACATGAATATTCATATAAAAAGTGAAGATGAACATGCTATAGAAACTCTGGAGGGAGAAGGTACAAATCGTCATGGCTGCGAATGTTATTTTAATTTAAAAAAAAAAAGGAAAATACAGTATATTGCTGCACAGAGTAGGGATTTTTAGTTTGTTTGGAATTTTATCTTCTAATATTTATTATATCATGTGCAGTTTTTCTTGCAGAAGTCCCTCAGGAGCTTCTTTGTCATTGTTGATGGTTTTGTCTCTATTGTTATGCTTTTCTTTTGCACCTTGGCCCCAGATGGACTGTGCACTTTTAAATTGATTTCATTTGAGTAAGCGAGAATTTTACAATCCCAATCATAAAATATGAATTTGTCAAGGTTTTATTGTTGCTCCACATTGCAGTGTAACATTTTGACTTCTGAAGTAACCGCGTTAGCCCATGATTTGACAATGTTAAAGCACAACACACTTTTCTAATCTATTATTATCGATTAAGATGATTTTTCACTAAAGTAGGAACCCGACAGAATACTGTTGAGGAAGTGAAATCACTTCCAATCTGTTTATGTCTTCGGGGAGGGGTTGTGGGGACAGGAAGTGGCAGGGTTTGTGGGTTGTATTCAATAGGCCTTTATCACAGCAGACATTTAGACATGTCAATAGGAAAATCACAGGTGTAATCTATAACCTTAATGATTCCACTGATCACAGCCGGCGTCAGGATGCTGCTATCGTGCACGGGCACCGGGACACTTAGAGGGAACGGAGCCGTTGTTAATGTTACTAGCAACACCTGCACTTTTCCTCCTGCTAAGACATGTCAAAATGTCTGCCCTGAAAAACCGAGCAGCTGAAGTAAGATGGAGAACAAAGGTTGCCTCAAGTAAGGCTCCATTTCCCTTTTGTGGTAGTTGGCGTGACGCGTTTAAAGTTAACTTTTTTTTCAAAACTCAGTCAGCACAGCAGCAGCAGTCAGTGTGGGCTAAGCTCTCTTTCAAAAACTCACTCAAACTGAACCGCCACCAAACCTCACTGTATTTCCAGACTGGTATACGCATGTTTACATACAATTATAGAAACTGTTCAAAACCTAGCATCACACAAAATCGGACTGACATTCGTTTCATTCTGCATCGAGTACGCACGGAGAAGAATTTTCTGTCACAGAGGCGGGAAGTGCATGATCAGATCGGACACAGCGAACGCTGGACGCCTGGACACGTCTGCAGAAGATGGATCGGGTAAGTAAAAGGTGCTATGTGGGTAAAAACTTATTGGCCAAATGCAGAAGACAAGGGTATCCAATACAAGTATGTAAAGTGAATATGTAAAGATTTGTGTTGCAAAAAAAAAAAAAAAAAACTCCTACTAAAGCATTTGTGATTCCTGTACAACTGTAAGGTAACACAGTCCATGCAGCAAAGAGGTGCCATTCATAGTGTTGTACAGGAATCCTGGTTAACGCTAAATAAACGATTGAATAAAAGATACTTCAAAGACAGTGGTGATCCATATTGTAATACTACCAGTTGTTAGTGTTGTTTTAGGTCAGTGTGAGTTTCGAAAAAGCGAATTATGATAGAGAAACGCGTGTTTACCAATTTTACCTGAGGAGCAAAAGAGACCGAAGTAAAAAACTGAAGCCCAGTGTAGCGGCGCCGCTGTGATGTCTGTCAGAAGGCAGGGGAGTCCTCGATCATGCAGGTCACAGCAGTCGTCTCGGGGTGTTGTTGCAGGAGTCTTGCTTCGTGCATACAGATGCCCACCACACACACACACACACACACACAGACCTGTGATGCCCCCTTGGAATAAACCAAATTAGTCAAGAAACCAAGAAACGAATGTTTGAGCTGTCTGAGAAACACACACGGAGTCAAACACAGCATGCACACACATACAAGCACGCAATCTATATCCTTGTCTCTGATACAGAAAAGGCACACACAAACTGAAAGAGCTTCAGTGTGTTCAGTATTGATATGATTGATCTGCATTTTAAAAAAAAAAAAGGAAAAAGAGAGATGAAAGACCCGATCGTAATGTGAAAAGAGAGAGCAGATGTAGTAGGAGCATAATTTTTCTCCTCTGGAATAAAGTACAAGACTATTAGTGAAGTCAGTTGACTGGGCCTACATGTGGCACTGCCAGACCAACATACTTATGTAAAAACTACACGCCAAACTAAACTAAACAAGCTTTCCCAGTCGAAAATTTTAAGCACAAGCAAATCCCTTCCACATAGTGCTACCAAAGGCCTGGTAATAAATGAGCTCAGAATTGGGGTTAAAACACTTAAGTGGGATATTTCAGGTGCTTGATGTGTCACCTGGGATCCTCTGTGTGTATTCTGCCCCTTGTCCCGGGGCTCAAATAATCCAGGCCACCGATTCAAGTGTTTAGACGACTGTTTGTCCTGTTAGCAGAGAATGCTAATTTCATTTCTCGTTGAGAGAGAGAGAGAGAGAGATTCAGGCTCCCTGAAGGATTTACCTTCAGAAATAACTACCTCTAATCCCTTCCAATTATCATCTGCTGTTTTGATGACAAGAAGATTTAGAGCAAGAGTTGTGAAGCGGACTCTTCACCCTGACAAAACACTAATCTGTTTTCATACAAAATCCGCTTGCTTTTCCTACACAAAGGACGCTCTTGGACAAAAAGTCAGTTTTAAGCAGTTTATAAACAGCCATGTTGGTGTAGCACTGGTCTGGCTGTGCTTCTGTTCGAGATGTCGTGTGACTTTAAAGAGCCCACAGTTTATGGAGGTGTATCTGGTTAAGAAAACATGTTGCGCACAACTTTCCCTCACAGCTGCACCTGTCACTTAAAAGTTAGGGGGCCGCGGTGAGCGACTATGTTTTTCCATTTCACAGCATTTCACAATCCTGTACACAAATCTGAGCTTGTAAAGCCCGAACATAAATTACAAGTGTGAGAAGTACGATGTTTACACGCAGCAACAAATCTTAACCGGGTTCCTCGTTTTGGAGAGCGATGGTGGATCGGAGTCCAGTTCTCTTGAAAAATGTCTGTGCTTACAGTCGTCCAGAGTCATTATCAATTAAGAGACAGGTAAAAGGCCCCCTACTCCTCCTATATGGGACCCCCAGGCTGAAAGAGACAGACAACGAGTTTTGGGTCTTTTGGCTTCTGATTTTGGTCATTTTGTGTATTTTCATGATCATTTTGTGTCCGTTTTGGGACTTTTTGCATCTTTTTCTGGTTTTTCATCTCTGTGGTCATTTTTTGTCTCTTAACCAAGCTCTGTGACTTTCAAACAAGAAACTTTAACAGTCATTTCATATAGAGGCTCTGGGCCAGGGACCCTCAGACCTCCCGGGCCCCTGGGCCTGTGCCCTGTAGGCCTGTTCACTAATCCATCCATGGCTGTGATGAGGATGCAGGTTTAATTAAAAGTAATTTTCCTGATTACACAGGTTAACATAGTAAAATGTCTTACAGATAAAGATATGTACTCTTATATCAGATTATCAATATCATTATATTAGTATATGGTACTAAGCTTTCAGCAAAATCAGTGGAGAATCATGAATAAACTGTAACACAATGTTCTCGGCTAATCCGGCAAATTAAATATGTGAAAAATCAAGACAATTTATCAAACTGATGAATCGCGATGGAACAATCTAATGTTATGTGTCTGACTGCCAACAAATGCAGTTATAATTACAACAGCTATTGAAGCATCTGATCAGTACACTGCAATAATCTGTAATGGATTACATGTTGAAAGTAACCGGGGGGTCCGCGCCTATAAATCCGTCTTGATGCTCGCGGTCTCTGGGCTGGCAGTGATAAGGGTTAAGCCGTATTGAAGCTGGATGGATGCAGAGATCAAAGTCGGCAGTCAGAGCCTCAGAAAAATCCCACAAGTCTTGCTCTCGAGATAAAATACTTGATGCTCCTGCACGGCCACAACCAGCAGCCTGAGGGGCCGGGAGGCTTCAGGACCCCCCAAAAAAAAAAAAAAGAAAAACAACCTGTTTGTGGTGCAAGTCGAGTTGTTTGACAGTGAGTGACAATCAGAAAGATTTCAGAGGGGTGAGGATGTTGGTATTTTGGGAAGCAGCTGAGGTCTGTACTCAATTTAAAGAGCATTTTATCCCATTGGTTCACTATGATATTCCAAAACTTGACATAGACTGCGTGGCCAAAAGTATGCGGACACCCAACCATTTCATCCATACGCGAGGGTGTGTTATTCCAAAATTATGGACATTAATCATCTACAATAAAATCCTCCACTCTTCTAGTTTCTGTCCAGTTTTTATGCTTACAATTACATTATAATGTGTATCAAACATTTATTAAAAGTTTATATACTGGAGCTTAAAGTGTTAACAAATTAACTAAAACTGCTGGACCTTCCTAAGTGGACTTTAATGGTTAAAATGTGCAAACGCAGCCCAGTGCCAAAATTTAGACACAGTATTTGGGTTAACATTACCCAGTCCCCATGGGTGGAAAACCACCCAAGACAATGGGTCGTTTTGATCTAGTGACCCAGTGCTAAACACACCAGCACTGGGTCACAAAAAATTCCTTTTTCTCGCACAGAACTGGACAGTTTTGTCCTGCCAGGTGCTCAAAGTTATTTAAACATGTATGGCCAGTTCAAATAGAAGTGGCGCAAAAGGGAAAATTACTTTGAGTGAATTGCTCATGACTCATAGACATTAGACATAGAGCATAAAACTTGTGATGGTGGCTCATATGTAGACGTTGCTGTGTTTCAGGGGGACACAGGCAAAAATGGTTGGGAACCACTGGTCTGAAGTATACCTGTCTGTTGTGCCCATACTGCACCGAATGGAGTCTTTTAATATCTATACCTATAAAACTGCCCTAGGAGCTAGCAGTGTAGTTCTGCTGTGAGATGCCTGCTATTGTATTATTCTCTCTCTCTCCCTCTCTACCTGTCAATCACCATCCACATCAGAATACATTGGACCTTTCTCCGATACTGTCATCGATTCATTTCTATCTCAGCCCGCCACGCTGGAGCATTGAACAGCCTCCGCTATTGATCCGCAGGCCTATTAAAACCTACTGGGGAACATCATGCTACATTTTTATTTTTTTATATAAGACTTTTTATTAACCAAAAAAAAGAAAAACAACCTGTTTGTGGTGCTAGTCGAGTTGTTTGACAGTGAGTGACAATCAGAAAGATTTCAGAGGGGTGAGGATGTTGGTATTTTGGGAAGCAGCTGAGGTCTGTACTCAATTTAAAGAGCATTTTATCCCATTGGTTCACTATGATATTCCAAAACTTGACATAGACTGCGTGGCCAAAAGTATCACGGACACCCAACCATTTCATCCATACGCGAGGGTGTGTTATTCCAAAATTATGGACATTAATCATCTACTATAAAATCCTCCACTCTTCTAGTTTCTGTCCAGTTTTTATGCTTACAATTACATTATAATGTGTATCAAACATTTATTAAAAGTTTATATACTGGAGCTTAAAGTGTTAACAAATTAACTAAAACTGCTGGACCTTCCTAAGTGGACTTTAATGGTTAAAATGTGCAAACGCAGCCCAGTGCCAAAATTTAGACACAGTATTTGGGTTAACATTACCCAGTCCCCATGGGTGGAAAACCACCCAAGACAATGGGTCGTTTTGATCTAGTGACCCAGTGCTAAACACACCAGCACTGGGTCACAAAAAATTCCTTTTTCTCGCACAGAACTGGACAGTTTTGTCCTGCCAGGTGCTCAAAGTTATTTAAACATGTATGGCCAGTTCAAATAGAAGTGGCGCAAAAGGGAAAATTACTTTGAGTGAATTGCTCGTGACTCATAGACATTAGACATAGAGCATAAAACTTGTGATGGTGGCTCATATGTAGACGTTGCTGTGTTTCAGGGGGACACAGGCCAAAAAGGTTGGGAACCACTGGTCTGAAGTATACCTGTCTGTTGTGCCCATACTGCACCGAATGGAGTCTTTTAATATCTATACCTATAAAACTGCCCTAGGAGCTAGCAGTGTAGTTCTGCTGTGAGATGCCTGCTATTGTATTATTCTCTCTCTCTCCCTCTCTACCTGTCAATCACCATCCACATCAGAATACATTGGACCTTTCTCCGATACTGTCATCGATTCATTTCTATCTCAGCCCGCCACGCTGGAGCATTGAACAGCCTCCGCTATTGATCCGCAGGCCTATTAAAACCTACTGGGGAACATCATGCTACATTTTTATTTTTTTATATAAGACTTTTTATTAACCAAAAAAAAAAAAAAAACCCCATTCTTTTTAACAGATAGAAGAGAAAACGTGGCACACTGCGGCAGACAAGGCTGAGCTTGTGAACAAATCAAACAAATCAGCTGGGCTGATTTCTGATGATTTCATTTCTCCCCAGTGATCTGATTATAATTTAACATATATTTGACTCGTGTTTAGCCTGTTGTCATAGGTTATAACAGGTTTATTTATTTCTTTTTTTAACCACAATGATCAGCAGCTGTATTTATTTCCCCTCTATGACTTTTCCCGGTGCAGGTGGTGAATTCGTGGCCTTTATCTTTGTCCACAGCAGCGGAAACCAGCTACTTTAATGCCAGATCTAACCAAAGGGCTGCAGAAATGTCAGACAGCCAGCGGCCATGAAACACACACACACACACACACACACTTTCCCCTTTTATCTGTCAAAATGATATATGAAATAGTCAGCTGTTTTACTCTACTGAAAGACGATTACCTCTCTGTAAAATATTGAGGATCACCGTGACCTTTGACCTTTACTCAAACGCGCATGCACACGTGCAAATATGTAGATGGTGGCCCTTCTTAGAGCAGAGTTTATTTACTCTCCAAACCTTGACTTTTTCATGTCATTTAATATTACAAATTGACAAAATAACTAATAAAAAAAAAAAAAATCAATGATTTCCAGCACATCAGTTTGGCTCGAGGAGAAACACAGCAAAAAGGTTGGGTTTGAATTTTTCACCCAGCATCACCCAGAGTACTTTTCATTTTTTAAAATTATTAGTCTTAGTCTGCATCCACGTTCGGTTTTTCCAGTGTGAATTTTAGAAAAAAAGCAAGACGTGAAAACTTTGAATAAAATTTACAGCAGCATTTCACACAAAAGCCATCAGTTACATCTAATTTGCAATATAATTTATATAAATGTACATCGTTGATTTTCAGTATCTTGTATTAGTTTATATGTACTCAAGAGATCTCCCCTGAAAATGAGATCTTAAGCTCAATGGGATTTACCTGATTAAATAACAATTATGTACTGTCTTCATTACTTAAGCTAGGCCTACCTGTTATCATAGCAAAGTGTCACACAGGTGGGGTTAGTTCATCCTTGTACTGGGTTAAGTATCCTAACTAATTAAAAATAAAAGTAAATATCTATATGACCATACATGACCTGAACAGACAGAATGACTCGTCCAAGAAAACCTATGATCTTTGCAGAATAAAAAAAATAAAAATAAAAAAAAATTCATGAACCACTTAACTCTTTTTAGACAGTTTCAGAAAAGAATCCCCAAAACAATACAGGCAATTTGTTGCAAAGCCATATTTTAGTGTGAGAACCTTGTATCTCTGTGTGAAAACACAGCCCTCAAAAACTGTATTTGAGAGGTTGTACGGGACAGCGTCAAGACTAGACCGTTTATTTAACACATGACTGCAACATTGGCACCATTTTGAAAGCTGTACTTTGACTACAACCTCCACGCAAAGGTAGCAATATTTAATTTTGCTTTACTATAGTTGCTGGTCTTGAAATGGGCATTTTATGTAAATAAATAAACATTAGTAAAATAAAAATTTGAATTTTTTTGTGTGGAAAAGCTCAAGTTTTGATTGATATTTAGCACAATATTTTGAGTCCTGGTATTGTCTTTCTCAAAAATTAAAAGTCCAAAGAGTTGGGGGGCACATTAAACCTTAAATAAATCAAAGTTCAGCAGCTGTAACGCGGTTTATTCAATAAAACAGGCACAATGACAGTTTACTCTGAGAACACAAGACCATGATAGAGTCTACTGAATATCATGTTAATCACTATTTGACTAATATAGGCTGTTATAAAGAACTTAAACATGATGGGACGCACTTATATCGTATCAAAATGCCTCTATACAACGAAAAGGTGTAAAACAACTCTCCTTACCTGCCAAACGTAGTTTTATTCCCTTGCAGTCCATAATTTTGGCCTGACAGTCAGGTCAAATCACATTGTAAAAAAAATAAAATAAAACAAAAAAAACTCAAATTTGAGGAATTACTGAAACAATAAAAGACATTGGTCCTTTCCTGATCTACAGGATAAAAAAAAAAAAAAAGCCACCAGCACCATGCTTCAGTTTCATTAAAGTCAGGAGCCGTTTTTTGTTTTTGTTTTGTTTTTGCTTTTTAATATTCCAAAGCACGTCGCTTGATATTATGGTGGAAATTACAGCAAGGCTAAGTAGTCACAATACTAGAAATAAATTAGTTTGCGTTCTGATTTCTTCTTCATTATTAGTTTTTGAAATGTTTTTTTTTTTTTTTTTATCTGTCAGGAATCACTTCTGGGATTAAAGCCAAAGTAGTCTGACATTGCCATCGCTGAGAAAAACACAGCACAAAAAAAACACAAAAAAACCCAACACAAACAACAACAACAAAAAAACGTCCCCGTGTGTATTCTCTTATGTCTCTAAAATGGCAATGTGTCGAGGAACAACTTATCTATTATTGCAGGCGGCGGCACCAGATCCTCCAGCTTCAAATAGAAAATCCTCTGCAGGCCCTGGATGCACAGAGTGCGGAGTTCAGGCAGCTTTTCTAAAAGTCTGGACAAATGGTTGGACCAGCAGCTGGAGCCTCCGTCGCCGCACATCCCGCCGTCCTTCAAGCACTTGACGATGTTGTTCTGCAGCTCCTCCACTTTCTTGGGCTCCTTCAGTCCGTGCCTCTCTGCAGGTCCGTAAGTCCGATTTCAAAAAACACATATTAGATGGTTTATAACGGGGCAAATGACGCAGAACGGATGTTGCCTTCACGTACGCTCCGACATCAGACAATCACACATTTAAAGGCTATTAAAAAGTTCTATCTATCTATCTATCTATCTATCTGTCTGTCTGTCTGTCTGTCTGTCTGCAACCATTTATCCATAACGTTTTTAGCTTTTATCTATTTTTAGCTAATTAATTCAACGTTGTCCACTCCTTTTAGCTAACTATTTCAAAACTTTATCTAACATTTTTCGCCAACAAATTTAACTGTTTATCCATTACTTTTAGCTTTATCTCTTATGTAGCTAACAATTTTAACTGCTGTACTTTTAGCTTTTAGCCGACTACTTCAACCGTTATCTATTACTTTTAGCCAACTGATTCAACTTATTATCCATTATTTTTAGTTAACTATTCTGAAAGTTTGTCCATTACTTTTAGCTAATTGACTCAATCATTTATCCATTACTTTTAGCAAACTATTTTAACAGTTTATCTATTTTAGCTATTTCAGCCCATCACTACCACTACTTTCCCCTGAGTACTTCAACCATTATCCTTTACTTTTAGCTAACTATTTTAATAGTTTATCAGTTACTTTTAGCTAAATGTCACAACCATTTTATCCATTACTTTTTTAGCGTTTATCTACTTTTACCTAATTATTTCAATGTTCATCCAATGACTTTTAGCTAACTATTGTAATGGTTTATCGAATATTTTTAGCTAACAATTTTAACTGTTTATCCATTACTTTTTAACTATTTTAACTGCTCTACTTATAGCTAATTATTTCAACATTCATCCATTACTTTTAGCTAACTGATTCAAATTATCCTCCATTATTTTTAGTTAACTATTCTGAAAGTTTGTCTATTACTTTTAGCTAATTGTCTCAACCATTTATCCATAACTTTTAGCAACCTATTTTAATACTTAATCTATTTCTTTTAGCCAGCTAGTTTAAATGCATCAATTACTTTTAGCTAACTATTTTAACTGTTTATCCATTACTTTTAGCTTTATCAGTTATGTGGCTAACTACTTTCACTGTTCATCCATTACTTTTAGCTGTCTACTTCAAACATTATCTATTACTTTTAGCAAATTAATTAAAGTGTTTATCCATTTACTTTTAGCTAACTATTCCAACCATTCTTGCATTACTTTTGGCTAACCGTTTACACCTCTCTGCTTGCTTGCTAACTAGTTTTTTTACACACTCCCATTCGCAACACTGAGGTTAGTGTTAAGGCGTTACAACTGACTCACGATCCGGGTATTTTTTCTGATCCAAATTTCACGTACCCCCCTGGCAACTACAGTAGCCCGGTTGGGAATCACTAATCTGTCTATTTCTAGTTAAATCATTACAGTCAGTTCTGATGTTTCCTACATGATCTCAAACCCCCTAAACTTCAAATGTGGTTCACAGCCAAGAAAAAGTGATTTCACTTAAAGCATAATTTGATTTCTATCATAAAACCATAGATATTTAAATCTGGGCTACTCTTTAAATTTAATTTAATATTTGAGACAAAACAGACCACTAACTGCTGGCAATTCTAATTTCCAAATCCTAGAAAATAACCCAGGCCGGATGTTGTATGTAACATGAGTAAGAGATTACTTTCAGTCCCTGAGATAGAAATCTTGAGGTGTGACAATAAACTGTGTTTTTGAGCATCTCACCAGTGACCAGGGCGAGGGTGCATATGCAGGAAAAGGTGGAGACGTCCAGGTTCATCCTCTGCAGGTTGGCAGAGAATTCAACGATGCTGTCGATCCACTCCCCAAAGCCCCTCAGGCACTGGAGCCGGTGCCACACTGACCCATCGCAGAAGATCAGCTTCCCTTCCTCTGGGTTGGATCTGAAACGGCATGACAGCTTGTGCTAAAAGTAAAAGGCTTAAAGGCAGAGGTGGATATAAACTGATTGGGTACACTGTTATGGACAATACT
The DNA here is from genome assembly GCF_016859285.1 of Xiphias gladius. Classification (NCBI taxonomy): domain Eukaryota; kingdom Metazoa; phylum Chordata; class Actinopteri; order Istiophoriformes; family Xiphiidae; genus Xiphias; species Xiphias gladius. The sequence goes on from NC_053412.1 coordinate 3,359,706, forward strand.
GGTGCAGAGAAATCTGTCAGATGGCTTCTGCATGCGTACATTATCGGACACAGAAATTCATTTGTATTTCAAAACAAGGATGTAGCTTCAAATTTAAGGCCTATGACGATAGGCTCTATCCTCTCAATAAATTCCTATGTCCTTCTCAGGATTTTAACCCACCTGTCATTAGTACCAAAAGTGGTAGAAAATTAAATCCATTCCTGAGTTTTGTTGTGTTTATTGGCAGATCCATCATCAAACATATATGCTGTGCACTGACTGCTAACTCAGGTGGGCTGTCCAATTTTTGTGGCAAAAAAGGGAAATTACAAAAGTCAGTACCTCAGTGTGTGACGAAAGGTTTGTTCCTTACCTGAACGAGAGTCGTAAAACAAAGAGTTCCAGGAAAGCTGAATAGAAGAGCAGGTCTTGGTCGTGCTTGGGTAGGGAGGTAAAGCCCGGGATCTTCTGCGCCCACCCTCGAATCACCTCCATTGATCTGGTCAGGAGGTCGTAAAACTGACGGACATGCTGTGCATCATCTCCCAGTGGACTTCCAGGACTCTCCTTGAACTGCAGTAAAGAGTCGGCAGGGGCATCAGGTAGGAATGATAAGAAATACCATCAATTACTGCTGTATTTTGTGCTAATTTTGTCTTTAGGCTAACAATGGAGTAATTCTTGTAAACCCTGATTACTTTGGAGAAGTCAAGGCGAGAGGGTGGAGGGTTTGACTCCACATGTGCCCTGATGAGGGCACTCAGGAGGGTGCTGACAGGTGAAGACGAGTCTGAAAGAGCTTTAGGTTTGGATGGCAGGCGACCTCTTCGACCTTTCAGACTGTCTGTCCTCACTACTGCAGAGCATGTGGAGAAACAGGGAATACTTTATTAGTTTTTGTTTTGACTTGGGGGGTTTTGTTGCAGGTGTAAATTAAAACGATTCCACCCGTAATGTCAGAAATGAAATGTGGTTTCAAGGTGTATCGGTTTACCTTCTTTGACCATTCCCACTGCAAGGCACTTCTGAAAGCGACAATATTGGCATCGGTTCCTCCTGCGTTTGTCCACGGGGCAGCTTTTGGCAGCCAAACACACGTACTTAGCATTTTTTTGCACTGTGCGCTGAATGAGGACAGGAAAAAAATGAAGATATTTTTCAATGTAGAAAGTTAAAAAAAAAAAAAAAATCCAGTACCTGCTCTTGTTACACTTGATGATATATTGAGTTTAAATTGATGCTTACTCATCTGAGAATATATATAATATTTAATTTAAATGACATGAGTTTAAGTTTAGCTTTGAACCTCATTCTGATGATCTATAAAACTACACACAGAACCATCTGAGTGTACCACAGAGAACCTTTTTTCTGGACATGTTCTTCGCTGTACTTTGGTACAAGTTCAAGGGCCATCTTGAAACACCATTATATCCAAGTATTGGTTGCTGTAGAACCAATATCATGGTGTAGAATTGTTCTCAAAGGGTCCTTTTCATGGTAAAAAAAATAGCTTTTCTACAAGCCTGTGAGGGATGATCTAATCTGTTGGCATGGGGAACCTTTTTGCGAGGGTCCTGCAATGGTCCATATGAAAAAAAACAACATTAAGAACCATAGAGAATCGTAACTTTGCCATTTATGTAACAATAATGTCACAGAGATCCTATCTTGAGGGGTTATTTAAAAATGATTCCACCTACAGAGCCTTAACTGGTCCTTTGAAAATTAACAGCAGCACTCTAGCTCCTGTGGGCCATCTGAGGCATTATAAGGCATTCAGCAGGCGGACAGGGCAGTCTGGGTAAATACAGGGTCGTGGACATTCATAATTTGGAGAATCGCCCCCGGGAATCTCCTTCAGAGAGAAGAAGGGGAGGGTTTTTATTCATGGCACGTTGGTGGCCATTTTCATACAGGACATTTGCCCCTAAAATGCACGTGTCAAGGGATCAAAACGTGCATCTGAAGTATAATGTCCAATTTAGGAGGCCAGTCAGGGGTCCCACTGGGATTTTTACATTACAGCCTATTACTTGAAATCAGGGCTTCATTTTGCGAAAAAGTGAATATATCCATGTTAAATGGTGATATTTTCAAATTTGACCTCTCATGAAAGTGGTGTCACATTATTTTGAAGGACTGTAAATTATCATTATTTTGAGATAAATTAGCTGACTTACAATTGGACTAATCCATTTAAACTTTTCAGTGTATAAAGGTGCCTGCACCATTTGTGTCCGTCAGCTGTCTGCAAACCTCCCAGTTAAAACTGCAGTTTTTCATGCAGCTTTAAATAAGGCTGCACTGAGAACAAACCTTGAAGAAACCCTTGCAGCCCTCGCAGGTGCGCACTCCGTAGTGCTGGCAGGCTGCGTTATCCCCGCACACCGCGCACAGCCCCTCCGTGCTGAGCGGGCCTCGGCTGGGCGCAGAGGGAGCCTGGTAGTCCATAAAGTGGTGACTGTGGGCGAGCTGGAGCGGGTGAGGAAATCCCAAACCGGGTTGCTTTCCCAGGCCGGCGGAACCCAAAACCCCGGGACTGTCCAGCGGCTGGTGCGCTCCGGCTGTGTCCAGGTTCATGGACACGTGTAGAGATCCGTCAAATTTCATCTGACAGGTGGACAAGCTCTGACCGCTGTGTTGCGCGTGTTTGAAGGAAAACAGCGAAAATCTGGATAGTGTGTTTTTCCTATGCGCCGCCGCCAAATAGTCCTGTCGAAAACTGTACAGAGAGCCGGAGTCATCCCAGATGTGTCCCGGTGGCGTTTGGAAGCTGGACGAGATGGGGGCGTGCGGTGAGGGCGACCGGTAATAGTAAACGGAGCCCGTGGAGGAGAGTAGCTCGTCGGACTGGTGCGAGGGATGCTGATTCGGCTGATACCGCGGACACCCGTGCGCATCCTCCACCTTGACGCAAGGAAGCTCCCCCTGAACTGGCATTTGGAAGAGGCACGGGGGCTTCACGTCGTACCCGGGGCTGTAAGTGTCCGCCAAAGGGCCAAAACTGGGGCCCGACGTTGCAGCTGAGATTTCACTGTTAGCAAGGTCCATGCTGAACTTGACAAACTCCGGGGTGAGAAAGTCGCAGCTGCGCTCCCCGCCGGCGCTCTGGGAAGCCGGGCTGGCTCCTTGCGGCGAGGACCCGCACTGGCTCTGGACGCACGGCATGGTCTCTGCAAAAATGGACATGATGCAGTCAGTCGAGAGTAGACCAAGTGGGCGAGGGAAGATCTTGCAAAAGACACTCTATTGCATTGAGGTATTTTAGTTCTTTTACTTTATCAAGTGATAACATTTAAAAATATGCAATACTCAATATAAAATGAGACACGTCGCTTGTACCCCGTATTAAACAGAGGCTTTTATGTTTTCTCTAACATTTTACCAAGAATTTATCATAAAAAAGTCCACTGAAAACAAGTTACGCACCCTGTTAGGCAGAGATTTTCACTTGACGAGAGAAAGGTACGACTTTAAGACTATTTTGAATTGTCTTAAACGTCTTATTTTTCTGTACGCAGGCCAACGGCACGAAACTGGGATGCATTAAGATCTGAATTTGGTGGGTTATTACCTTAAGGCTTCAGTTGTCTTATGTTTCAGAGGATGGTATTTCCCGCTAGATTTTTTTTCTGGTATGAAACAAAAAAAACAAAACAGAGCATCACTTGCAAGCTTTACATTGGCACGAAGCCATCGACTTCTTCATAAATCAGAAGAGAAAAGTAGAATATGCAATACCTTAAACCTCCATCCAGTGCAGTAGGACAGCGATAAATAATCCCATCTCTGCCGTAGCGTCGCCCGTGGATCTGTTAAACCTTCAGCTGCGACCAGAGAAGTCCACTCGCTGTCTTGAGAGCAAAGGAAATGACTGCTCACTTCTCCCACTCTTGGCTCGCAGACTGACTGCCAGTAGAACCGACAATGTGCTTTTGTTTACGTGGTGCGCTCAGTGTGCCAAACGCTATTACGCACAAGGCACAGAGGGGTGGAGTGGTGTGCGTGTGTCTCTCTGTGTGAGTGTGTGTGTGTGTGTGTGTTTGTGTGCGGGCACAGAAAGTGGTTCGTGTAAATTGGAAATAATGCTTGTGGCCCACTTCCTTGCAGCTTGCGTCATATTTTAGTTATTTTATTGCCGTGTAATAAATTATTAGACCTGTGGCTGTTTTGCAGTGCGGATGCATTTCGGTATTAAGTTTTCAAAGTGGCGCCGTTTACTGATAAATCATCTCCAAGCTTAATCTGTGGTTGAAAAACCACCATTTTGCAACTTTTCACACTTGTTTAGTATAAACAAAATATTAAAATGTCAGTTTATTTATATGCTGAAGGCTTTAGTGTTTCTTCTGCGTGCCTTCTGTGGTGAAAGCAAAGACAGAATAGGAGACAATGGGCACCTGGGCACAGGCATGTCAAAGGCCCTACACCTCTCTTTAACGGGAGCAAGACCCCCAGACTGAAAGAGACCACAAGTTTGTTTCGTGTCTTTCTGTGGTCTTTTGCATCTTTTTCTGGTCTTTCTTTGTTTTTGTGTCTTCTTATAGTTGTTTTGCATCTTTTTGCGGTTCCTTTGTATCTCTTTATCGTCTTACTTCTCTTTTTGGTTGTTTTGAATCTCTTTGTGGTCATTTTGTGTTTCTGTGGTTGTTGTGCATCTCTTTGTGGTCGTTCTTGGGCCGTTTGTGGTCTCTTTGTAGTCGTTTTCTGTTCCCTTGTACTCATTGTGCATCTCTTTGTGGTCGTTTCGCGTCTTTGGGGTCATTTTTGCTGTTTTCTTGTGGCGATTATGCGTCTCTTTGTAGTCGTTTTGTGTGTCTTTGTTGTAATTGGGCATTTCTTTATAGTTTTGATTTCACAACTTTCTGATTTTCGGAGCTCCTTGTGCGGTCTCCTGTCTCTGTCGGCGTTGTGCAGGTGACACCCCGGTGACCAATGGGCTTGTGCCCGGTACGCCCGCTCGGTAATCCACCCATGGCCGAAAGACAGAGAAAACGACAGCTGGTCATCTTGAAGGAGAAGGAGGCTGGAGGGGAGACAGGCGTTGTGCAACCTTGCCTTCGCCTTACGTCAACAACGCGGCACCGCCTCGGCTCGAACATTATTGGACGACCGTAGCCGAGTGCTGCGTTCCGATTGGCTCTCCGCGGCGCCACTCAACGGCGCTCGGTTTCCTGGTTGTAGCTGTCAAACACAAGCTACGGTTTGGATAAGAGCCGATGTCCTCAGTCACCGTCCTGCATCCCACCGAGCGAGGTTTATCCGGCCACTAAACAAGAAATCCTGTAAGTGGGAATGTCTGTTGTATCACACGGTGATTTTCGAGCGTTTTAAAATCTTAATGAGGAATTCTTAACCCTGTGTCTATTGGCAGAGAGCCAAAAAAAACGGAACAACATCTGCAAGTTTTTCTTTGCTAGTGACTGTATTGACAATGAAATAATAACATATCCGCCTGAGGTATAGCTAAGGACATGCCGAGTTAATGTGTATATTTTGGTTATTCAAAATCGTAAAAATAGCTCAATCATCCCTCCAGCGTTAGCCCCTTCCTGTCAAGGTATGTAACTCGTCTTTGTATAACGTGAAGAGCCTATTCGTGACTGTTAAGACCAAGCTTGTTGTTGGTTTTCCTCAAAGACCAAATCGAGCCGACATTTTAATCCACGGCAAGATGTCAGTTTAAAATAACACCGACTTCCTCTTGTGTGGTGATAGATAACGGAGCCATATAGCAATTCAGCGACCTGGCATCATAAATCCAGGTAACGTTAGTACCGCTTGCCGTTACATGTAAGTCTCTTACATTTGACGTTACTACAGAGAGGGCCCCCAATCCTCAAATGGAGATATTTTTAAAAAAGCAAAAATTTCAATGGAGTTTCGCCATGTGATTCTTCAAAAACCTGCCCACATTACAGCCAGAACCCCCCCCACCCCCAATCTGCTGACTCATAATGAGTCTACAGGCTGATGTAAGTGAGGCCACTTTGGGTTGTGATTTTCCAAAAGTGTGTGTGTGTGTGTGTGTGTGTGTGTGTGTGTGTGGGTGGGTGTGGGTGTGGGGTGTGGGGTGTGGATGGATGGGTGTGTGTGTGTGTGTGTGTGTGTGTGTGTGTTTGTGTGTTTGTGTGTGTGTGTGTGTGTGTGTGTGTCTGGGGGGGGGGGGCAGCATCACCATGAGAAGGAACAGTTCTCTCTTATTAGTGCTTCAGTTTAACTCTCAAACATTAAGACAGCCCCCTGGCTCAGCTGGCTAAACTACACCCGTCAGCAAGTTCTTGTCAGAGGGGTTCCTCAGGGCTAATTATTGTCATATTTGGCCTTTATGGTGTTCAGTAATGAGCAGCCTGTGAAAGGGTGTGAAAGCCTGTGGTATGCCTTTGAGTCGGTTTTGATTATATCGGGTCTGGAAGGCCAGTACACAATGTAAGGCTGGGTGTCTGTTGAAAATGTTCAATTATAGTGCGGATATGATTATTCCAAAACTGCTACCAAAGAATGCACTGAGGTTTGATATTTAGCCCTGACAGAAGGGGATCTTTCACGTTACTAGCCCATATGTTGGATTGATTTATTTTTAATTCTTTTTTTTTTCTTAATTTTTTCAGTGTTGAGTAGCTCCTGAAACACTATTTCAACCATCAAGGCACATTAAAGCTGTGTCACAATTATACTGAGAGAGAGAGAGAGAGAGCTATAATTATATTTCAGTCATATGGTCATATACTGGAGCACACAGCTTTAGCATCTGTCATACGCAGCTGTGGTAGAATATATGTCACCGCGCACTTTCAGTTCTCGGGGAGAATTTGTTTTAATGTCTTTACAGGCTCTTATAATCAGGAATGCACAGATATCCCACGATCTTGCTTTGCTTTTTTTTAGTCATTTGGGTACAAAACAGGTGAGACTTTGGCTTTTTTATGGTAATTTTAAGGTTAGTGATACGTATACATGGGTACGGTTTAACAGTTGTATGCAGACACGTTCAACTTATAATGTGGTCAAAAGTTGGCAGTAGAAACATGATACTGTTTTTTGGTGCTTATATTGGCTGACACAATAGTATGCTACTTGTAATTGGTCATTTGTTAGTCCAAACTGGTTATTGACATTTGTACCATCTGTAGCTGTGTTTTATTAAAATGCATTAGAATCTGCTTCGGTGCATGCCACTCCCTGCAAACCTCTATTCAAAGTGCACTGCAGTGGGAATGCAAATACTTTTTTGGGCTGCCCCCGGTGGGAATTGAGGCCCTCCAACCTGCCAGACAGGGCCTGTATCGTGTTCTGCTCATTATTGTACACAGGGTCACTATGGAGATGTGGAAGCGGTGTCCTAACAGTTGCTTAATACTGAAATGCAAATGCACTGTGTATCATTTTCAATGTTCATTTCAGACAAGATTATGCTGCAGGGTTTATTTACTTATTATTTAAATAATATTGTCCCGTGGCGTTAAGATATCTTTTAATTGGAATTAAAGGACCAGTTTCATGAAAACCAGCCCTAGACCACAGGGGTGTCCACATACTGTATATATCCTTTTTGGCAGAATCCGATACCAGTACTTTCTTTTGCCCAAATTTAAAAGCTGTATGCACCGCACCGTGTGGGTCTCTCATTGGGATCATTTTTGTGTGAAACAGCATGTGATGAGGGATTGTTTTGGTGCGAAGAGCTGAGCTGGCAGCCCACCATAGCTTCATGAATGTAACTTAACGTGAAGGACCAATTTTTGTAATGACATTGAGAAGGAAACTGTGTAACTGTAGTAACCGTGTGTTTAACTTTGATTGGTCTCATCTGGCTGATAACAGATCAGCTTAATAAGGTCAGTATTGGTCCTGATACTGGTCTCCGGGTTGTACCGGTGCAGGTCTAATCTGTTAGCTGTTTGAAGCAAAATATACTTTTAAGGCTTTTGTTCACTGAATAAGAATGAATGACTTGTTAGGAATGCACGTTTTTGTGCAGGTGCTTGTATAAGCAATTTTGCTCATTGTGGGTGAAATTTAATATTATGGGATGGGGTTGCATCTGAGGAGCCCATGTTATAAAAAAAAAAAAAAAAAGGTTAAAATTGCTGTTACAATTTCCTAGAGTTGAAATTGACAAATCACTTGTTTTGCCCAATTGTCAATTCACTCTCATACATGACAAAGAAAAGCTGCAAATCCTGACAAGCTGGAAAGAGGGAATGTGAAACATTCCTCAATTAAACATACCTTAAGCAAAATAATCATTAAAATAATTGCCAATTAATTATCTCTCAATCAACTAATTGATGAATCAGCTGTTTGTTTCTCCAAATATGATATTACCTCCAGGTTTACTTGTTAAGGAGAGTCTGTAATTGTCTACAACACTTTGCCCAGTATGAAAAATCCCTTATCACTGAGAATAATAGAATATAAGACTAATTTAAGTGTCCCGTATCACTGCAAGGCATTAAAACCAAATATCTGCTTAATTCTTCATTTGAACAATAATTTAACAGTTTTCATGCAATGCACACAACAGTTAATTATCAAAGCATAGTGAGTGAAATGTGTTAATGCTGCATAGTTGGACACACAAAAGGATTTTGCAAGTGGTGCAAACTAACAGTCATTTTCATTATTGATTAATCTGTCAATTAGTGTTCTCATGTGGTGCTTTAAATGTCAAAAATAATAACAAACGACCATGAGAAGTTACCAGAGGGAATGTGGTGTCCTTTAAGTGCTTGTTTAGTCTGACGAACTGATAGGACACAAAAAATTAAGAGTTTTAAGTCTTTTTCCAAGCAAAAATACCAAACATTCGATAGTTCCAGCTTCTCGAATTTGAGAATTTTCTACTTTTCCTCTATTTTATGAGATTGTAAACTGAACACGCTTGGTTTGTGGACTGTTGGCTGGACAAAACAAGACATGAAAAGATGTCATATTTTGGGCTCTGTGACATTTAATGGACACTTTTCACTTATTCTGATGTTTTATGATGAAATGATTAATCTGGAAATAATTGCCAGAATAATTGATGAAGAAAATAATCGTTAGTTGCAGCTCTAGGCTAAAATATGTAATAGTTTAACAAAATTGTCACTGTAACAGTTTACAAGTCGTTCTCGGGGTAATTCAAGTTTCTTCTTTCTCTATGCCACAGCTGATACGGACACCAGCAAACACTGACAGCCTTCCTCTGCCTCTCCACGTCCTCTTCACATGAACTTTTGTCCTAGTGTTTCAGCGGTATAATGTACTTATAATTACTTTTTCTGCAGGGCCAATGGCATTCAGGAAGGCTCTGAAACGGACGGCGATCATAGGGGGCGGGGCGGTCGCCACGGTTTTTGGCCTCTCGCACCTAATCGAGTACAGGAAGACGCAGGTAAGTTGATGAAAGATGTCACCTTTCGGTTTGTCCGCCTTTTTCCAGGGTCATTTCAGCAAATGTTTGCTTCTTTTCTTCTTGTTTCTTGTGGCATGAATACAGTTTGCGAGAATTCCAGGGTGTAAACATCCAGTTTTACGGGATTTGACTTAATATTTTTCGATATTTTTATTTCTAAGTATTGCGTAGTGGCCCCTGTATATGCTGCTTCAGATGCTTTTCCACCATGGCAGCCATTAAACTTTAAGACAAACTATCTATACTTATATATTCTGGGCATTACATTATCACTTTGAGACCAGTATTTCTGCCATGTATGGAAGGACTGCCTTTCAGGGCATGTCCTGTCTAGATTTTGGAATGTGCTTGCTTTCGTCTCCATGGTGTGTTTTTTTTTTTTTTTTGGTTGCTGTTGCCAGTTGCTGTGCAGGAGGCATCAGTTGCCTTGCAAGCAAGCACTGGATCCTGATCGGCTTATAAATTATGATAGAACGAACAAGTCCTCTTGTGCCAGCAGGTTTTTTTTTTTGCATTGTCGTTAACCTGTGCATAGACAGTGATGTTAATTATTGTATAAAGTTTTTGTATCTGATTTTAGAAAAAACTGAAAGCTACAAAAATCCCCAGTACCCTTCTTCCTTAACTCTGACCTTGTATAAAATTTGTATGTCAACCTGAAATAAATGTGTCACTTTTTAATTGGTTCATCCATCCATTCATTCATCCATCCATCCATCCATCCATCCATCCAACCATTCATCCATTTTCTGTCGCCTATCTAGGTCCAGGTTGTGTTTAATGATTAATTAATGATATTATTAGGAATTTTTGTCATACACACCTGGGAAATAATGACTTTTTATTTTTTATTTTTATAGATGTTAATAAATTAAGGTACTTTCTGTAATTTAACTTTTGCCAGTATAGGTAGATATTAAATTACATTCTGTGTGGGAATGATGAGGCTTTAAAATCTATTTAATTTGGTAAACCCTGTCCTTACCCTGTGTATTGCAAGTTTTGTGACATTGACATTTTAATCCCAAAGCTTTCCCTGAAGTCTTTTACTCTTAAATAGCCAGCTAGAGTATTTGAATGGAGCGCTCTCTCCAAATGATATTTAGCTCCTCGACATTGTAGATGGTCGACGGCGTAAACCTGAGGGATGACAAAAACTCAGGTGCTCAGAGAACAACAGGCAAAGTTTCAATGGTAGTGGAGTTCTGCCTCATAAGTGGTGACACTGGGAGCACCGCTGCTTGCTTATTGTCGAGCCTCAAAACTCAGCCACTCATCATCTACACGAACACATAAATAAGCACACAGCTTGGCTTCATTTGAGATGGACAAGCAGCTGTGTTTCCCTTGACCTCTGAACTGACGTAGGCCTATTTTAGGCATGCCAAACAACTACATGCCAGACTTTATTTGACTGTACAATCTAATGTGAACTCTGTTTTGTGTCCCGGCGCGATAACGTCTTCTCATGCCCATCGTCATCCTCTCAACCAAGCCCGGATTGGTAAGCAAGAAGTCGACCCTGATGAAATATAATTATTTTCACAATAGTTTGTAATCATGCATGCGCCTAATCCCAGTAATTGCAATGCTGATGACATGAATGTCCGTCTTGTCTCCTTTAGCAAGGGAATATGGCTTGGAGAAGTTTTCAAGACAGCGGCCGATTGGCTATTAGCATGGGCTTTGCTGTGCCATCCGCTGGCTTAACTTGATTACGAGGGGCACGCTGGCACTTAATTCTCTGGCAGTGTTTGTCTATATGCATCATCAAAAATAGACAATGATTATATCATTGTCTTGTGTGCGGTTGCAGGCCTAAATTACAAACGCCTGCTACTATTTGCAAGTCAAATGCCCCGTTGGCCTCAAAGCAGCTTGATGCAATCATTTAGCCTGAACTGCTAAATAGAAAAATGAATAAATATTTCATTAGAAGAGAAACCCCACATCCTCGTATCAGATGGGAGCTGTGTTTTTTATTGCAGTTGTGATTATTTGTTTAAATTAATTATTTTGCTAATCAAGAAATGGGTATAAATGATGATCAGAGACTGGAATGGGGTTTATTTTGTGGATTTTGCAAAGTGTAGCAGCATGTGGCAGCAGGTAGTAACCCTTAGCAAACTTTTCTTTGCTACTAATCGCGTGAAGAATATGTTTTTTAGCAACACTTCACTTGTAAAGGTGAAAATGAGACATCGTAAGAACATTATAATCTCCCTTTCTGCCAAGAATAGCTTCAGAAAACCAATCTTGGATTTGAGATTGAAAGCTCATTCTTGGATTTGTTTAAAAATGCATTCAAACTGCACTACATTTGGTCGCCATCTCACTTCTTGTGGCAAATTAGGTGGTGGTGGCACAAGTATTCAGATCTTTTACTTACTGTAACCAAAGGAAGCAATCTTGCACAGTAAAAAAAATACTTCAAAATCTCACCGGAGTAAAAGTATGTAACTACTATCAGAAAAATATACTGACAGTGTCAAAGGTACTCATTCAGCAGCTGTTATGTTATCAAATATTACCAGAAATGTTCGTTTCTATTGTTGTTTCAATATGTTTTGTTTTAAGTTATCTTGAGTTTCAATCTTGTTGACAGACGGGAGTCAAAATCACATCAGTTGACATCATTCAATCCGAACGCATAAATGAGACTATGGTCTCCACTTCTGAGGCACTGATGAGCGCTGCAGGATTCACGTCACTCACATCATTGTAACAGTAAACAATGCATTTCTATTCAGTATGCTTCTGTACATACAACACAGTAATGCATATGATAAGGAACCATACAACCGTATGTCATTACACAGTCACACTAAATCCATTACACAGTCACACTAAATCCATAATGTATGAAAATGATTGCAAGTCTTTGTGCGTTATATCACGTTATTTTATGAGGTGATTATAATGCAAGAATGATGCATAAACACATTACACTGTGAATGTGCATGCAGCGTGCTTATAATGTCTCAGAATGCACCTCAAGGAAAGTGTTGCTATATTTGCATTGTTTTAAAGAATTTGAAATTGAGTTTAACATAGAAATTAACATAGAAACCTACTATTTTGCACAGTTAAGGGGGATTCAGAGTAATCACAAAAGGTACTGTGCTCATTGTGTTGGCGTACGTGTGTCCGTGTCACTTCCAGGTTCAGCTAGCCCACGTGGCGGCGGAAGCAGAGCTGAAGGTTCCCTACGCGGACGAGCTTCCCTCCCGGCAGGCCCAGCTCACTGCGCTGAAAACCACTGAGGAGTTTGATGTCCTGGTTGTCGGAGGAGGGGCCACGGGGGCAGGATGTGCCTTAGACGCTGTCACACGCAGTAAGCTCGCTGTCAACATCTGTCTGCTTTCAAGTACATCCCTCTCCAGGGATGTAACAGGTTTCAAGCTCTATAATTGTCCTTATTGAGTTATGATTGAAGGAGGCAAACGCCTCGCGGGCTGGCATGAGACCAGCCGGTAACAGTTTATAATGGTCTCGCTCATAGGCGCAAAAGCTTAGCTGTTACTGAAAATACACTTTCAAGTATCAAATGCAATTTTTTTTAGATATTTATGTAACATTACTATCTACTTTTCCCACACTGGAATCATGCCTTTACAGTTTGTATAGTAATATGATACGATGTTAGTCGTTGACGTTTTGGGTACGTGAAGAGCTCGGGCGTATGTGATGCATAGGAGTGGAACTCAGTTTGTAATCCTGTAATAAGCAGAAGCTGTTAAGACATATTACTAGCAAACTGCACAAGTGTATTGTCTTTTTCTCGTATGCTTTTCCTCAGACCTCAAGACTGCCCTCGTAGAGAGAAGCGACTTCTCCTCGGGGACAAGCAGCCGGAGTACCAAGCTAATCCACGGTGGAGTCCGCTATCTTCAGAAGGCCATCATGCAGTTAGACTACGAACAGGTTCCTCTTCATCTTTTTATTTTTTTTTTTAATCTTCATCCCAACCTGTTGCTGCTCCTCCTTCATCATCTTTGTATTCTTTTTCTACGTCTGAAACAGTACATGATGGTGAAAGAGGCCCTCCACGAGCGAGCCAACCTCCTGGAGATTGCACCTCACCTATCTGCGCCGCTACCCATCATGCTTCCTGTTTACAAGTAAGTGTCAGACTCATACAATAAGAAAAATGCCACTGCTAAGCACAGGATATGTGGTGAAAAACAGCATAAGCAAACAGGTGATAATTGATAAATCCTGTTAGCATGATGCTTTTAATTTTTTAGCTGAAGAAGGCTTAAATTTTATTTAATTTTAATCTGGATGGAAAATTAACACCAGCTTCCGAATGTTTGTCGTGGCTTTTGATGACATAAAATTGTATTTAATCGGCCAAAATAATGAAAATGGCAGATGAATTAAGTTCAGTTTAATCACTGTGTTAATTCCCAAGATGGTGGCAGTTGCCTTACTACTGGGCAGGGATCAAGATGTACGACTTGGTGGCTGGGATTCAGTGCCTAAAGAGCAGCTACGTCCTCAGTAAGACCAAGGCCTTGGAGCTGTTCCCCATGCTGAAGAAGGACAAGCTGGTGGGAGCAATCGTCTACTACGACGGTGAGTCAATGCTCCCTTGTTTAACACCCGCAGGGGCTTTTTTTGCTTAGCTTTAATTTGGATATTTTCACATACACGACCATGTGTGTACAGTAATCTAAAAGGCACGCATCGTTTGATAAGTCATTCCTTATCTCTTTATTTTCTGTAAATATGAACAAGGCAGCTGAGTCAGTCTTGCTGCTTTTGCCCTTCTCTCTGTTTTCCCTTCTTGTTCCTAACTACTGGCTATGAATTGAATCAGCGATGGATGGAAGAAAATTAGTATTAGTATGAACTATAAGAGAAAATATAACGCCATTGTTTAAAGTAGAGCTCTGTAACTGGAACTTAAGCTAAAACAGTATAGTATACAGATGAGCCTCTCTTTGCTGAGGAAATGTAATCACATAAACAGTCTTGAAACCCTGTGAAATAATCTTTCAAGTCTTTAAAATGCCTCACTGTCCTTGTGAAAATAGGTATTTTTCAAAAGCAACCCATTTTGAAAATATGCCGCAGCATAGTAGTTTTTAAGTTATCTTGAGTATCAAACTTGTTGACACAGAGGTACTAAAAAAAACAAACAAACCCATCCTAGAACATGCACAGTACTACTCACATGCAGATTGATGGCATTTCTGAGTAGCCCAACATATTCTGAAAATAGCAATATAAAGTATGGCATTGCTGGGTAAGGCGTGTAGTGACTCTGCTAAAAGCCAGTAAATAAAAGACATAAAAATCTAACAAGAAAGCCTTGGATTCAAGGGGACATAAACCGAAAAATGTTGGGAACCAGTGTTTGAACAGAGTGATCGTATCATTGATTCAGGATGTTTTCCTAAAATTGGTTGCCTTTTTTACTTTGACTTAACCTGTACCCAGTTCATTAGAGCTTCTACATTAGCTGAGCTAAACACCCAGAGTGTGGTAGCGCTCCTCAGTCTTACAGTTTGTTTGACAGCTGCACAATCAGCATCAATGAGTAAAGTGACGGAAATTAAAAAAAGAATAGGGGTTTTAACAGTGCAAACTTGAAAAAATATACATCCAAGTTTAATTTAATTCAAATGAGTCCGTGCTCTTATAGAAATTGTGTAGAAATTTTATGATGAAGCCAAACGGGAGATTAAAGATTACACTCCGTTAAAATAGGCCTCGGATGTAAATCTTGCCTGTGGCGTTCACATGTCCACTGGTCCCTAACAACATGTGTTGACAGGCTGGTAGGACGCCCTCTCCTCCCTGTGGCAGCAAAGGTTGCGTGTTCCCCGGATGGGTGCGGAGGAGAACCAAACATATGCTGAGTGTCCAGCTGAGTGTGAGGAGATTCGTGCCCCGGGCGCCGGTTTCTTTTCCGCCACAGAAAATAACAACTTTGTGGCTGCTGGCGATGTCTGTTAATGTAGGCTTCACTGAGCAGCAGCTCGTCATGTCTAATCACAACAGGTAGCCATTTTTTTTAGACCTGATGCCAATTACAGGGGCTTTTAATGTCTCTTACTTATGATATTCAGCAGTTAGATGAAATTAGATATTCATCACGATCTGCTTATTGTTACAGTACGATGTGTAGAAAAAAAATCACATCTGCGCTGTTTTTAAAGGATATAACTTGAATAATTTTTCTGCAGTTAAAAAGATGTGACTCTCACTCTATTAGTTGTTTTCATGAAATAAAAATTTTAAATTTTACAGCATGTTTTCGAGGCAAATAGCTGTTTTGGTTGCTTCATTTACATGACTAATATTTTGGCAGATGCTTTAATTTTTGCTGTACCGATGCAGCACACTGTCTACGAACTTGCATTTTTAAAACCAAAACAAACTGTCTTTTTCTCTCCAAATGTGAAATATCAGCGGTCTGATATAATTGGATTTACTGCAGGCTGGAAAAAGGGAAGAGCATTTCCTTGGTGCAAAGCCGCATATGTTTGATTTTCCACCTCCTCCTCCTCCCACTCCCCACCATCATCTGCTCTGAGGGGGGACAGGGCCAGGATGGTGGAGGGGTGGGGCGTCCTTTCTCCAATTATGCCGTCTGGAACAATCACGCCCGTGACATTTCGAAATCTGACCTTCTCTCCCGGCGGTGTAAGGCGCAGAAGAGCGTCGTTGTCGGTCGGACCGGCTGAGCAACAGCTATTTCTCCCGCTGTCTTGGTTACTGCTGCTGCCGCTGCCACCAACAACAACGGCAGAGGATCTTTTATTCTCACAAACACGGGGCAGCGAACCTGAAGGCCTAAATCTCTCATTTTGATTTGGCTGGCTGGTATATATGTTTATATGCTCTGAATGCTCTGGGAAATGCAGCTACAGTGTGTGTTGCTGCCGTAGGTGCAACAGCCATGCCTCTTCCTACAGTGCTTTATTACCAGTGCATTTCCAGTGCATGTCCTGAAATTGCAATACAGTATTTATAAAAATGCTTTACTACCTCATACTAAGGGATTGAGCAGCCAATCATGTTACCAGCCTGAAGTAAAATGAGTTTTTGCATGTTTTTTTCTGTAGTTAAAGGTACACACAGTAATTTATTCCTCTTTGTTATTATTTAGGAATAAATCTGTGCTACATATCTGTCATTCTAAAATGGCTTCCTATTCAAGTTATTATACGTGTTGTCTGTCCAGTATTTTCTGAGTTTATCTTTGTGTTTTTCTACCCTGGTATGTGTTTTTTTTTTTTTTTTTTGGTAATAAAAATGGAAATGAAGCTTGTTTTACTTTTGCACACATTGTAAATCACCCGGGGTAAGAAATGCCTAAAACCCTCTCTCCCGCTTCGTCTCTCTCCCCTTCAGGGCAGCACAATGACGCCCGTATGAACCTGGCCATCGCCCTTACCGCCGCTCGCCACGGCGCTGCCGTCACCAACTACACTGAGGTGGTTCACCTGCTGAAGACGAAAGACCCGCAGACCGGCAAGGAGAAGGTGTGCGGAGCCCGCTGCAAAGATGTAATCACAGGTGAGGTTTATTTTATTTTCACATAAAAGTGTCTGGGAATCCCTGAACCAGTGGTTGGAGAGACCATCCTGTATTTAAAAATGTAGACGTTCGCCCAACAGTCATGTCTTGTACTAAGCGTGTGCAGAATTCATTTTAATTCGCCCCATTGTATTTGGCCAAGTGCTGTTACACTTGAGAGGTCAATGGATATCAGGCGTTAAAGAGAAGGCTGACCAACTGTCATTTCAAAGGGGTAAAATAATTAATAAATGACTTTTCAAAAGGTTTTTGGGTTGCATGGAAATGACGTGAAGGGAAAGGTCCTCTCACATTTGCCTATTTTGCCTGGAAAATTTGTGTCAGGAAACAGTTTGGCTTCTACTTTTGAGTGTTAAATGTAAACTGTAAATGAAACGCAAGTCAGACTTAGCTGATCTAAAAGCTTTGTGATGCTGCCGTCGTATTTTAAGAGGCAAAGGTCAGTGAGAGGTGCAGTTTTGGAGTGAAAGCAGGCTAATCGTTTGAATCAAAACTTCTATCTTCACACTTTTCTCTTTTGACTTTGGTCTATTAAATCACGTAATGTTCGGTTTTTCACTGGAATACCTAATGCAGTTGACTTCTCCCTCCTTTTTAACAGGGCAGCAATTTGACGTGAAGGCCAAGTGTGTGATCAACGCCACTGGACCCTTCACAGACTCACTGAGGAAGATGGACAACCAGGAAACCAAAAACATCTGCCAACCCAGTGCTGGTGTTCACATTGTCATCCCCGGTTACTACAGGTTCGGCATAACACTGTCATACATCACACACGCAGCCCAACACACAGTCAGTGCTTTAAAGCCGGCATGAATTTTTATTCACGTTGCGGAGAGCTCTAAGTTTCTATTTCAAATGCATTAACTTGTACATATTTATTCCTCGGTGTTTTCTCATTCCTCTGTGTAAATACTAAGCTGGCTAAACTATTAACTGACCTATACTTACATGCATAGGACAATTTTCTCTGGTTAAGATACAGCAGAGCAATAGAGTGGTTTTGTTGAAGTCGGGGGTTTTAAAGTTCAGCGAAGCTTATTGAGCGAAACCCGAGGGACCATGAGCCCTTTGAACGGCGGCAGAAATGCCAACCACCTAATTCTCTTCCTCCCTTCCTCTCGTCTTCCTCCCGCCGCTATCTCCCACCCCCTCCTCTTCTTCCCCCTGTCTTTTCTCCTATTTTCTTCCTCTCTAACTCCTCACCTCCTTAACTTGCTCCTCTCCTCCTCACTTGTTCTCTACCTTTTTGTTTTTTCTTTTCTCAACACTACCCTCCTCTTCCTCACAGCCCCTGATTCTTCTTTCAGACACAAATTCAGTAAATTAGACTTAGGTAATCTACTTAACAGGAAAATTGAATTGTCATAGCAGCCACAAACCTGGGACAGCAACAAGAATAAATTAGACATAATACCAACTGCTGCTACTTCTACCATTTCTGTTACTACTAGTATTTGTTTTAATTATGAATCCTCTTATCGGATTTCCTGTTCCACAGTCCTGACAACATGGGCCTGCTCGATCCGGCCACGAGCGACGGGCGTGTCATCTTCTTCCTGCCCTGGGAGAAAATGACCATCGCCGGCACGACCGACACCCCCACCACCGTGACGGCTCACCCGATCCCGGGGGAGGACGACATCAACTTTATCCTGAGGGAGGTCCGCAACTACCTCAGCCCTGACGTAGAAGGTACAGGAGCTTCCTCTTGTCTGTTTTGAGGAACACGCAGTGACACACGGGGTTATTTTGACATTTTTTTTTTGCTTGTTTTGTTTTGTTTGTGGCTAAAGTGTGTCAGTACTGTTGGGTTAACTGCCTCCGCCACCCTGACGTCACCTGGTCAGTTCAGGTTTCTTAAGGTTGCCATTGCCATGGTGGCAAGCGACGCTCATGCTAACTTCTCTGTTTGCTCCTGACAATCCTGAAACATGTTTCAGCAGAAGATTTTTGTGTGTTTTGAGAGTGTGCCGAAAAGCAAGTCTAAAAGCAAACATAAAATAAAGTCAAATAAAGTTAATTTTTATAGCCAAATGTCACATACAGTGTCTCAGTGCCGCTATAGGCCCACAACAGCCATAGATCTTTGGATATCTGTATTTTTTTTTTGTGTATTGTTCATATTTTTGCAAGCATGTTATGGATATATTGTTTTAGGATGAATAAAACCAAACCACGGTAAACCAGTAGCAGCCGTCCTGTGACTACAGTAACTCAGCTATTCTTAAGTAGCAATAACAGAAAAGGAATACAAAGTTTCAGAATTTGGTAGAAATACGATTTATGAGATTCACAATGAGATTTATTTAATTTAAAATGGAGACTGTAATAGGTACAATTCAGTATCACTGAATCGCCGCCACTATTTTGGTAAAGAATAAATATATGAATATATTTCATGTTACAAATACTACAGAAGGCCATACATGTATACAGATAGTAAAACCTATTCATCTCAGCTCAAGATGTAGTTTATGTCCAGAAATGTTTTCCTACATAACTGCTCTACTACTCTACTCAGTACAGGGTTTAGCACTGGTTCAAAGTGAAGTGCTTTGGTTAGTCTGTGTCCTACACAGTGAAAAGTGACTGCGTGTTTTTTGTCTGTATGGTGTGCGCAGTGCGCCGAGGAGACGTTCTGGCAGCTTGGAGCGGCATCCGTCCCCTGGTGACCGACCCAAACTCCAAAGACACTCAGTCCATCTGCAGGAACCACATCGTCAGCGTCAGTGACAGCGGACTGGTCACCATCGCTGGTCAGTTAGGCCTTTGGTGGTTAAACATTTAAAAATTTGAAGAAGATTACCTTTCACATAAATGCACTGTTTTGTCTATGCCCAGGTGGGAAGTGGACTACCTACAGGTCCATGGCTGAAGAGACTCTGGACTCAGCCATCAAAGCCCACGGCCTCTCAGCTGGGCCCTGCAGGACTGTTGGTCTGACGCTGGAAGGGGCAAAGGGCTGGGCGCCGACCCTCTACATCCGCCTGGTGCAGGACTATGGCCTGGAGAACGAGGTAAGAAAAATACACAAAACGGCATAAGGTGGATGATTGCACTCGTAGGCAGACTTGGGTTTTGTAAAGTAATTTTAAATAGTAAAAACAGTTGTCAGGGGCAGAATTGCTCTGAAAATGATCTCGCTAGTTGAGTTAAACCTCAGTGGGTGGAGACAGGGGGAGAGCCACAAGTCTTCTGGTTAAGTAACATCGGATTGAACCTCGTTGAAGCAGATGAGTGAAGAGACGAGGTAGAGAAAACTGCATTTTCAGATAAGGTTTTGGTCAGTTTCAGGCCTGAATCCTCAGGACACGTTGTTTCACACAGTCTTCTTCCCTCCGTCAATCATCCACTTTGGTTTGTTAATGTAAGTCAGGGAGAGATCGTTCCATCACTCTCAGAAACGACAGTTGATTTCAGGAGGGGTTGGAGTAGACAATTTATCTAGCTGCCATTCTTCACTTCTGCACCGCGTCTTTTAAGAAGAGCGTAGGTTGCCAAATAATGTACAGTCGCTAAACACATGTTTAGGTTTTGGTCTCAGTACAGGCACAATTGTACCAACCTCACCGTGACAATAAGAGTTCAGGATGCTCCACACAGTCTCTGCTCCCTGTGCCATGAAATAGCTCTAGTCAAACACCACAATATCTTTGCAACCCTGTTTATGTACAAGTTGAAAAATCAAGGTACAACTTTTAGAAAGAAATGAACTGCTGCCCTATTAGCAACTCTGCCTCCGAGAACAGTTCGGCTTGGTAAAACATTTTCAGCATATCGAGGAGTAGAACAGAGTAGACCTTTAACTTCCTACTGTACACGGGACCCGATACACACAGACACACATTCGTCTCCAAAACAAACCTATAAAAGCCCACTTGCTCAGACACATTCACTGTCTTCTTCACCAGCAGTGGAGCTGACATTAAAGCTGCTGCTGTAACAATGCTGACATTTCTGCTACACAAAAGACTGGACACACGTGTAAGTGCACTGTAGGCTGCACAATTTATCGATGGCCTTAAGTAAGGGCACATCGATTAAGATCAGCTACACGCCATCTTTCCGATAATTAGCCTGAGCGTTTTCATTAAATCCAATAGGACGTTGTTTCATGAAGAAAAACTACTCGTGCACCGAGTGCCTACGGTATACTTACTCCTCATTAGAGGCATCCGGCACCAGCTCTTGTTTTCTCTCGAATATTCCCTAAAAGGTCACTGTTGATATTTGGACAGCGTTTGCCCTTTCCACATGATCGGCAAGCCAACGATCTGAATGGCAAATAGACCTCCTGTGTTCTGTAAACGCATGACAACTCATTGACCAAGTGGCGCTAACGTTGGCGAAAACCAGGAGCTGCCGCCACAACCTACGTCGTTTAACCTGTAATTTTTGGTACTGTGGTAGCAGCGGAAGTGAACGTGCATAAATAAACTTAAAGACAACTCATCAAAACTCACTACAATCCCCACAGCGAGTTTCAGGCTACGTACAGGTTTTATTTAATTGAATTAATAAAAGGTTGGAAATTTTGTTACAATTGTTAATAAATGAGAATTTAGAGAGCGGATACACAGAAATCCAGTTTGAGTTTCAGCAAAAGTCCCAAGGGGGTTAAATGAGAACCTAGACTAGTAGCTATTTTTGTAGAGTTCAGGTTAGAGCTGAAATGATTGGTGGATTAACCCAAAAAAAAAAATGTAATCGATTTAATGGCATGAGCCGTTTTTCAAACAAAAATGCCAAAGATTTCCTAGTTCCAGCTTCCCCAAATTTAAGGACTTGCTGCTTTCCGTTGTCTTGTGAAACATTAAAATTGAATGTCTTTGGGTTTTGGACTGTTGGTCAAACAAAACAAGCCATTTGAAGATATCATCTTTTCCCTATTTTCTGAGATTATCAAAACCAACTATAGAAAATAGTGCTCAGACTCGCAGTCTAGTTCAGTGGGTTACATTTGTTCTTAAAAAAGTGAATTTTTTTTTCGGATAATATGACTTTAAGTTAAAGGAGGGATGTGCTGTTAAATGTAGATGATTTGAGGAATTTGTTGGGGCTGTGGTTAAGTGTTACGAGATTGGAAAAAGAGCTGAATATATATGGTTTCCCCAAGGAATTCCTTAAGGCAAGTTATTAAGCCACCTTGATCTTGACGCATTTTTTTTCTTGCGATCATTTTAGTTACTAAATAAATAAGCCTAAATAATAGCCACACTTATTAAAAAATGTGCAGATTTGACATGAAATAGTACCTCTGCTCCCTTCCTACAAGTTTATGTTAGTATGAAGGCAACACCTTGTTGAATAAACCATGGCATACTGGACATGAGATGCCAGACTGGTTATAATACAAGAAAGATATTAACTGTTGTGTATTTAACAACCGTGAATTCTACTGCGACTAACCTATAAAAAAAGTATCCCAACTGCTGTTTAATATGTTTACGATTTTTTAAACATTATATTGATATTTTTTGGGACATTTTACTAGTATTTGTTCAGCATTTTTGCTAATATTTTTCAGAAACTTTATCAGTATTTAGATTTTTTACATTTTTGGTAAAATGTATTTATTTATTTATTTTTACGCTGACTGAAGAGGGTGTTTTTTTTTTTTTGGTTTTTTTTGCACAGGTTCTTGCTAACTGAACGTCTTTCTTTTCTTTCATATTGTGTATTTGATCTCTTTCTCTGTGCACAGGTGGCCCAGCACCTGGCCGCGACGTACGGCGGCAAGGCGTTTGATGTGGCAAAGATGGCTCAGGTCACTGGGCAAAGATGGCCAATTGTGGGGAAAAGATTAGTGTCTGAGTTTCCTTACATCGAGGGTGAGGTAAAGTGGGATTTCACACAAACAGTTAATCGTCTAGTGGTGTGTCTCGAGGCTTTTTTTTCTCTTTTTTTTTTTTTCTGTTTTCACGTGAGAGTGCGTCCTCTTTCTCAGGTGCTCTATGCCATTAAGGAGTACGCCTGCACCGCCATTGACATCATCGCCCGACGAACGCGCCTGGGCTTCTTGAACGTGCAGGCAGCCGACGAAGCCCTCCCACGCATCGTCCAGATCATGGGCAAAGAGCTGGACTGGAGTCAGGAGAGGAAGACGGTATGATTTCACAGAACAGCAGTTAATTTTATAATCAATTCTTTAAGCACAAAGCTTATAATATTGA
Source organism: Xiphias gladius (assembly GCF_016859285.1). Classification (NCBI taxonomy): domain Eukaryota; kingdom Metazoa; phylum Chordata; class Actinopteri; order Istiophoriformes; family Xiphiidae; genus Xiphias; species Xiphias gladius. Next base: position 3,382,818 of record NC_053412.1, read on the forward strand.
GTAAATATTAACTGTAGTAAGTTAATTAGAGTTTCAGGCAGCGTGTGTAACAATGTAACAGCAAAACTGGAGCTGCCATGACTGATCAGTCAGTCAATCAAAAGAAAATGAATCTGTTAACCATGGTTCCAGTCTCTCAAAAGTGACGATTTGTTCGCTCTCTTTGACACATATGATAAAATATCTTTGGGTTTTGGACGAAACATACAGACATTTAAAGACCTTACCTTGTATCCTGGGAAACTAGGATGGGCATTACCCAACTAGTTTCTGACAATCCATGGACTAAATGTTCTGATGATTGTTAGTTGCAGCCCTAAACAAAACGACAAAAAGTAACAACTAAAGGTCAGTTAAAAGCCTGATGTGTGGGTATTGTCTCCGTTTTGTATTATTAATGTTTAAGAGTACATTTTGACAATGACTGTGCCTATGAACAAAGCTGTACAAACCATAATAGTGCGTGCAGGGGTACAGGGTTCAAGAGCGGCGCTTTGCGAGGCAGCAACTTGTTTTCCTCTGTTTTTATTCTAACCTATTTACCGTAGGCTTTCCTTAAACAAATATATAGCGACTGGGCCAGTTGAAGTTCCCATTTTAGTACGATTTTCTGGGGGCTAACACACATCTTTATTTTTCTCCCAATCACTCCAGTACGAAAAATGTGTTTTACACTGCGTAAATGTTGGTTCTGCCACCAAACCACATTACAATTATAAAATTACATTACAACCATCATAACACTGAAACCAGAGGTGCTCTTGGGTCTATTTGATATGATTAGAGATAAAATGAGTGTGAAGAGTAGAGGGTTGCTGATAACACTCTGAGGTATCGCTAAAGGCTGATTTCTAACTGCTCTCTCTCTCTGGTAACGTGAAATCCAGGCAGAGCTCGAAGCAGCTAGGAAGTTTTTGTACCATGAGATGGGCTACCGGTCTCGTTCTGAGCAGCTGACCAAGACGTCTGAGATCAACTTGGACTACCAGGAAGTAGTCAGGTAATTATTTTCCCTCCTCCTTTATTACACGGCAATCCAAAATCCTTCATTTTCTGTTTCTGGTGAAAGTTGAATTTCCGTAGGTGGGCTGGTGACTGGTTCAGTCGAGGCCCCAATTTCCTCTGGGGATGTCACTCCCACTTTTTACTATCTCACTAGTGCCCGTTCAAAACCTTCTTGTTATCTCATTAATAGTTAAATATTTTGTTCAATCATCTAATCATCATCATCATCTAATTTCCACCTCACTGCTGTGTTATCATATAAGTAATATTAATGATAGACCCTATCTGTCGGACACCTGATCGGAAAATGCTGGGCCATAAATTCAAAAGCATTGCTGTGACACATACACCTCCTGCCAGTTTATTAGGTACACCTAGATAAAACTAATGCAGTATAACACAACAGGGGTGCGATAAATCCTCCCTTCGTGAGGATCATAATGTTCAGTCCTTATTGACTCTGGGGGTGTTGATTTACTTAAATGGTCACTTCGGAGGCCGTAATTTGTGGTGCCGTTGAACCGTACTGGGTAATACTGGGGGGTGTTCCCTAATATTATGACCATCCCATGTATATGAATTAACGTTGACAAAATATTAGGAACGCAGAAAAGTTTCAGGTTGTTCTGCAGAAATACAGATGGAAACGTTTTTTTTTTTTCGTTTTTTTTCCCCCCGAAGGTCCCCGTATGTGGCCAGATTAACACAACACAGAGCGTCCAGGATGCATATTATATAACCATTTATTATAATCTGTCTGTACCTCTACTATCTATATCATATAAAAGCTAAGCACCAAAAAAAAGAAAAAAAAAGAAATATATAACAGGCATTGCAGTTCTTTTGGAAATTAACTGTGAGTCAGATTTTTAGCTTTCTCAGCATCTAGATTTGGTTTCATAAGTATTGTTCCAACAAAATGAAATGAAATAAAATGAAGTGTGTCACCAAGCGTGTTGTGAGCATGACCCACAGGCTTAACATTATACTCATATTAAACAAGACTTAAATGAGATAATCGCCGTTATCGGCAGAGTTTCGTTGAAACTGTAGCATTACCGTTTATGAAGACAGCTGTCAAAGACCATTGCTGGTTATTAAATCTAAGTTTTCCTAAACGCTGTAGAATCAAATGCAGAGAAGTGGCAGAGTTACTAGCTGCTCATCTGTCTCACAGATACAAGAAACGCTTCCATAAGTTTGACAAAGAGAGCAAAGGATTCATCACCACTGTTGACGTCCAGCAAGTTTTGGATGTGAGTCTTCTTTCATCGCCTATACTTTCTTTCTTTCTTTACACACTTGTCTTCATTATACATTATTGATCCTGGTCTTGTTTTCCTTCTCTGCAGAGCATCAATGTCCACATTGATGAAAATGCTCTCCACGAAATCCTTAATGAGGTGGACCTCAACAAGAATGGACAAGTTGAAATTGATGAATTCCTGCAGGTACGTAACATGCCGACAGTGATAACGCCGCGAGGAGAGGGATGTACAACATGAAGGCTTTTGCAGACATTTAATGACAAATAATTTCACACATTCACATCAGCAGACACTTCAGTTCTTACTGTAATGCTGTTGTCTTCTCCCTCTGTACCTGTTTGCAGCAGGTAAAGTTTATGAGTGAAAGTGTTGATGCTCGGTGCCGATGAAGACCTGCGTCAGTACCTGTCCGCATTTTGTAACTACACACCAAATTGTGTCAGAGTGTCAGCAATCACTTAATAAGTAAATCCCGTATTACTTCCACTAAAGTGAAGTAGATATTTGAAAACTTGAAAGCTAGAGATAAAGCTAAAACTAAAAGTGGTATCGTTGAAACGGTCACCGGCAGTTTAACGATAAGATGACAGATGTAAAATGCACCTCTGAGGAAATAAGAACAAAATGAAGGCAAGGTAAAGAAGGTATTGTCTCACTCCATTTTTCCTTTAACACTGCAAATGTTCATCCACAGCCACAGTGACTAATGCAACATCTTCTCTTCCAGAGAACAAAATTAAATTAATCAGTCGTAGCAAGATTGCAATTAATACAAAAAATATTATTTGCACTCTTGTTCAGTTTATAATTAGCTCCTAAAACCTTATTTTCCTGAAACAAGTGAAAAATTGTCGATTGCACTCGGACTATTTCAACATGTTTCCAATAGAAATAATGAATCCTCTCTCTTGCTCAAACAGGCAACACAGTTCGCACCGTATGTGCGCTCAGAAAAGCCAAATATCAGTTTTGGATTTTGTTTACAATTAAGTCCTTAAACCTTATTTCCCCAAAGCAAGTGAAAAATCTGCCATGGCACCAATATTTCAACCTGTTTCCCGTGGAAATCGACACGATTCAAGAATTTTCAAGAAATGAATTGGGGAGGTTGCTGCACAGAATTAAGATGAACGAATCTTAATTTTAGAAAAAAAACTTGAGACGTGTTTATTGTCGTTAGAAACGGACGAAAGTTCTTATTACGCTGAGAGATAGCGTCACTTTTTTAAGACAATGACGTGACTTTATAAAAAGAGATTTTTTTGTAGTGGAAGACAAAAAATCAACAAAGGTTGATTCCAAAACTAACAATAAAAGCCGCATTTTTCTGAGCGCACATACACTGTGCATCGGTGGTGTGAGTGTGTGCAGCTTCAACTGATGAGAGGAACTATTAATACCTAACACCTCTGCCAGGGTCTCATACCAGCAGAACAAACACGACTGAGGACATGAAGTCTGGAGAATAGAAGCTCTGGGGAACTCGCATTGCTGTCTCCCCACTTATTTATTTATTTTCATTTTCTTTCCGTCAGAATTTTTTCGTGCAGCCATATTTTCTGTCTCTCTCTTTCTCCTGCTTCATCCCGCGTCACAAATTTTCGATAAAATTTGGCTTAAAATGATTTTTTATACATATTTTATCCTGAAATACAGGTCTAAACATATGTGTTTTTATATCTTAGATATTCATTGACATACCCAGGACACAGTCGTCACGGTCAAAAGTCGTCTGTTGCTTTCGGTGCCCAGATGCCCAGACAAAAACATATTCCTCCTCATACATCCTATAATTTTGTATCTGGTCACTAAGCGGGGAGCGCAAATTATCCCGTCGTCATAAAAAGGACCGCCGTCCACCTGAGACGTGAGAACGGTGAACATCTGTCCCTGCAAACAGAAGGTGTGAAGTCTAAACCAGCAAGAGTTTGAGTAGATGAGGCTAATGAGAAAGGTGGGTCCCTGTCAGCGACCTGTGTAATGAGGCCTGAAGTGTGTGCCCAGGGCTCCCGCGTCCACCTGCCGCTAAATCACTTTCTCACGGAGTCATTACAGGGGGAGCCCGATGACAGTCGATGATTTGGTCTTCATTAGTGGCCTCTTCGCTGTGCTGTGAGTCTTCGTCGCTGAGGAAACAAGCTCGGAGCTTGACGATAGATCGGCCGAGAGTCCAAATATCTTTGAACCAGATCCACTAAAAAATCTGAGTCTGTCCTTCAGTAAAACATGATGGGGTTAATGATTTATTTAATCTTGCATGTCATGCATTATTTCATGATGCTGAATGCCCATGTTTGTTGATGGGGAGACAGCTGCTGTATCCCTTTTGAGCCCCACGGGGCTGACTTGAAAAGGGTTTCCTCTCATATTAACGGCACAGTTACACAACTTTTCCCCTTCAGCCAAATCAGACTTAATGGCTAACACTCTCAAAACAGACTAACAAGTGGTCCGAGATGTCTTACAGCTACACTAGGTTTCTTCCTGCATTGGTAGTTTTAAATGATAAGTCTAATGATAGAGTCTGTATTTTTCACTTTGTCATGAAATCCCAGAAAAAGACCAAAACCAACAATGAATTGATCCCATTTAACAACTACCGTCTGATATGTGCCATACAAACACTGATGTGTTTTCAGTGAGCCACACTGTTGCTCCGGGTGACCTGTTCCTTCGTTACCACGATCACACACAGTGTAGTTTAATGTATTTTTAATGAATTCGTTTTGATAAAGATATAAACAGTTAACAGTTCTGAAATAAGACTAAATGTAGGCTAGGGCTGCAGCTAAAGATTATTTTCATTATTGATTGAAGATTATTTTTAGTCTATTGATTGTTTGGCCTAAAAGTGTAAGAAAATAGTGAAAAATGTTATCATTTCTCACAGGTGATGTATTCATATGGCTTGGTTTATTCAGCCAGACGCCCAAAACCCAAGGATATTCAGTTTATTATCATATATAACCACTTTTCCAAGCTGAGTCAGAAAGCATTGACAGGCAGACTAACACGTTTTTTCGTTTGTTCTTTTCATGGGGTTTGTTGACAATAAGAGAAAAGCAGAATAACGCTGCCTCATCTTTATATCCTCAAATGTGACACCTGGAAAAGTTTAGCCAGCCAGACGGATCAGAGCGAAGAGAGACCAAATAAAGACGGGTTCGTTCTTGCCGGGATCTGATTCGGTCAAAAATATCTGGCTGGTGAAAAATCACACCTAGTTGAGCCTCAGCACATGAGGAGCACGGTTGGTGTCAGTTTCATTTTCTCCTTAACTCCGTGAGGTGAAGGTGATCGGACAGCTCTGAAGTTTCAGTGTCAGGCAGCAGGGTATTTTCACCGCGGCACAGATAATTATTTCTTACCTCAGGAAGGCGGCTGCTTTGACAAGTTAACCTTTCCTCGCCGTGACCCGGACACTCTGTGCTTCCTCTGCAGCTGATGAGCGCCGTGAAGAAGGGACAAGTGTCGGACAGCCGCCTGGCCATTCTGATGAAAACGGCGGAGGAAACTCTGGATAAGAGAGGGCCGGTGACGGTGGACCGAAGCGGGGGTGGAGTCTGAGCCGGATGCGCGGAGGATTTCAGGGACGCTAAGAAAAACCTCCAGCCGCTGCTCCTTTTTAAAGGTGGTAATGACAAAAAAATCAAAACAAAACAAAACACTGTAAGGGTCTCATGCAAATGGCGCTATTTGAATGACAATATTCCAGTCAAAGCACGCAGTGGGGTGAATTTGGCCAAATCGGGGGTAGACCAGCAACACGTCTGAGTGTGCTTTTTGGTGAAATCGTATCTAATGATTGAAGCTGAGGTCAGAGAGGAGATGTTTGTATGTGTGTGTCGTGTCTTCGATTGATTGGGACCCAACATCCGGTGCCTCTGATATTACGCAGCACACAATGTATCTGTTTTCTACTCTCTCTTAAAACAGCTCTTTGATATTTTAATCGTGGCATTACACTCAAAGTTTCTCTGACACAACTTTTTAAACTTCTCTTCCTTTTGTAACATTATCAACGCTGATCGTTGTGTAAATACTGTTTTCAATGCGATGCAGCTCTTTCAGCCGGCAACTGAGCTTTTGGTCGTGCTTGATTTTACAGGTCCATAATTTCCTAATATTTCCCCAAAAGTTTCCTGGAAAGAATTTTGTAATTTGGTAGCGATCATTGCGACAATAGAGACAGGAGCATCTTTTAGACCCTGGCAGGCGTTACTTTCGAGCTTTAACCCTGAAATCGCGACCTGACGGTTTTGAGTGTATAGGCATGGCATTTAGTCATTTAGTTTACCCTTTTCAAGTCAGCCCAACTCATCATTTAGTTATTAGACCTACAGTTTCCGAGCAACTGGGGATACAGGATAAAAGAGAAGACGTGTAAACTGTAAACGGAACATCAGGATTTATTGCATATGTCAGACAGAGAAGACGAACATACTCGGGTTTGTACCAGGTCTTTCCAGGTAACTTCCTACCAGGAAACAATGTGCCTCTAAAATAAAGCCTGGCCGATCATTTCAGTGTGTCCTTTTTTTTGATCTTAGCGTGTTACGAGCACTAGTCAGGTAATATTTAATAGTTTTCAAAGCACTCCGAGATGTTTCTGAAGTACTTCTGCAGTACTCCTGCTGCCTGTTCTTAACCCCGAGGAGGTATTTTTAGAGTAGAAAGCCGCTCTGGGATGAGGGTGGAAGGAACATTTACATCTTCTTGTCCACTGTGTTTTCCATCTGTTGCACTACCAGCAAACTACTGATACCGAGGTTTCAAGGATGTAGATGCTTTTAAATCACTGCTATTGTTCTGTTGTTTTTTAAGAATTATTTATTCTTTTTTTCTTCATTTTGCTGCAGCCGTTTATAGACCTAAATGCAGAGTTGATAGATTTAACTATATTGCCGAGTGCATCACAAAAAAAGGATTTTAAAGCTATTTTTATTAGTGGAATCGCATGCCACACGTTAACCTTATTCTCTAAATACTGTAAAGCTAAATCTTTATTTTTTACAACGTGTGTTTAAAGTAAAGCTTTATTAACGCACATCCAGTCTGTCTGATGGCAGCGAAACGATATATAATCCTGCATGCTGTTAGCGGATGTTTTCATAGCTTATGTGACAGAAATGAAAAATTTTTTTTTTTAATCCAGCATGGATGTTTCATCATGTCACAGGATGTTTTATCTCTGGTGATATCTGTAAGCGTGGATGAATGTATGATATGTGCCTTGATGTGCTTAAGATATGACACTTAACCATTTACCCTCGCACAAACACAAACACTCAAAGTTCAACAAATACAGGAAATTATCTTGTGAATGTTAAGATATTTATATCATTTAGCAGTTATTATATAAAGATTAATATTTAAACTGTATTGTATGTCAATATTTGTGAGAGCAGAGGCCTGTCGTAAGGGACGAGCCGCCACGTTGGGAGGGTTGACGACCAAAATTTGACCGATGTGGGGTTCAAAGGACAAAAGTGATGCTTTTAGTTTGGTAATTTGACCCGTGCAACTCAAAAGGGACACTTATTTTGTAGGGCTGGGTGTCGAACCACAATACTCTTTTTTTGGACTGATTAAAAAAAAACTCTCTAATACTGGAAGTTGGCCAGATCTGTAACGTTTTTTACTTATTCGATGATCAGATTGTTCCCGTTTTTAAGCAAAAGGCCTCATTCGTCCCGCAAAAAATTTGCGGAACGAATGTTGATTAATTCCCTGTTCCCACCCAACTTTGCCACATTTTACTTTTATTGACACACCAACAACTTTTTGTTTTTTTTCATTTTTGTTATTTCAGCCTTTACATTCAGGCAAATTGAAAATCTGCATAAAAATAGGAATTAAGCTACTAAAAAGCGGGTAACCATGCTCAGAAACGATGCCCAGCCCTTCCTAATGTGTTCGATGCAGTTTTTTCTGCTCTTTAGGTTGAGAAAAAACCCTCCCGCTGACCATCATCTGACACTAAAACTCTTCCCAGTCCATAATAATCAGATGATTTGACTGTAAGGAGCTCCCACCCCTTTTTTAAATGGTAAACGAAACAGAAAAATGAACAGATTAGCAGCCCATCCACCCTCTCTCCTCCTCACTACAGGCCTCTGTTAAAGGTTTTTTCGTTGTGAAAGAAGTGTGTGAGTGAGTGTGTGTGTGTATGTGTGTGTGTGTGTGTGACTGAGTGTGTGTGTGTGTGTGTGTGTGTGTGTGTGTGTGTGTGTTTGTGTGTGTGTGTGTGTTCAGACTGTCCGCCTTTATTGCCTTCATTTTTGATTTATATTCACGACTAACTGCAGGTGTTGAGGTTTTCTCTGGACTCTGATTATTTTTGTGCTGTAAACCGAACCCCCTTCCATTCTTCTCCCTCCCATGTACCGGACACTGTAACTGTTACTGAAGTGTGTTGTATCAGTGTGTGGTCACATGGGGGTTTGACTACAATACCTCCACACTGAGGACCCTTCAAAACTGCCAACGCCGGCCCGTCAAGAATAGCTCATGGGCAGCGGGACTGAAATGCTGATGTTTGATTGTCTTCTTTTGGATGAAATTACAGCTTTATCCAGGCTCAAAGAGAATCATATTCCTCGCTCTTTTTCTTTTCCACCAATACTGTACGAATACTGAGAGTCTGTCTTCAGGTTAAAAAAAACAAAACAAAACAAAAAAAAAGAAACAAGGCAATTATCTAATTAAATGTATCTGGTTGCTTGCAAAGCTTTGTGCGGTTTTTGTTTTTCTTGTGAACATCACTCAGTCCTGGCGTCATAACAGCGGGGAGAAGTGACGCGACAGCCTGTGAACGGGACAGAAGAGAGGTGTCCTCCTTTTATTTGTCCAGATTTTTTTTCTTTTCTTGTCAAATTACTGAAAAAATTTTAAGTTTAAAAATCTGGATGATAACAATAAGGCTTATGTCTAGTGCTGAGATGAGTCAGTTCTTGATAGTTGGTCAACAGAGAATGAATCAACTGTTTTGATATTTTATCAGACTTTAACTGCGTCAGATGTGAAGATTTGCTCATTTTCTCTGTTTCTATATCATTTTAAATTGACCGTCTTTGGGTTTTGACTGTAGGTTGGACACAGAAAAGTAAGTTGAACGCATCATGTTGGGCTTTGAAAATTAATTCATTGGGCAAATTATCCACAGATTAATTGATTTTGAAAATAATCATTAGTTGCAGCCCCGGTTATATCTACTGTTGTTATTGTAAACACTGTTGCAGCAGTTTTTCAAAAAAATGTTATCCAAATATCCATTTTCTTTACATAAATATAAATGTTAGTTGGATTTTAGGTTTTTTTATTTTTAATAATATTTAATGTTTATAATAATTTTTTAATATATAATATTTAATAATATTTTATTTTTTCAACATACTCAAACAAAACCAACAGAAACACAAACACTTCCTTGCTTTCTTGTTACAGCCTGCAGCTGGTTAGCTTAGCTTAGCATAAAGACCGGAAACGGGGGAAAAAAGTTAGCCTGGCTCTGCCTGAAGGTAATAAACTATGTGTTGTTTTTACACTTTGGTATCGATAAAGCAAAATGAGAGATAACATGCTAATTAATGAGCTTTAGAGGCGCTGGTGGTCCGATTTTGTTACCGTCATTTAGAGCCAGGCTAGCTGTTTCCCCCTGTTTCCAGTCTTTATGCTAAGCTAAGCTACTTGTCTGGTAGTGTCCTTCCCAATCTGTAGAACTGTTCTTTTAAAAATATATAACTTTACAATGAGAAATTCTTTAAATGCTTCAATGAAAATATCTAAAAAGCAAGAAACTAATCTACATTAAACTAAGCGGAGTTTTTAAACTATCTAAAAATAATGTGTGAAAAAACTTCTAACTGCATTTTTGTGAATATTTTTGTTCTACAAGAAGGATCCAAGTACAGTCTCATCACAAGGTCCATTTAGTAGCTTGTTTCTGGAGCTTTCGATCACATCCCATCTTTCAGTTGTCAGTGAGGTGCAGATGTTCAAATTTCCATTTTGTTCCTCAGCAAAGATTTACGAAATGCTCCGAAAGAAAACAATGAAGGAACTTTGAACCCCTTCTGCTGATGAAGATCATGTTATATGACCTAGAGATTGTTTTCTCAAATAACCTCATTTTTTTACCTGTGTTTTTTCAACCTGTTCTGAATGTTTTTGTTTTTTTTCTGCCTCTCTGCTGACCTCTGTTGTTTGATGAAGCGAGAAAGCAACAGCTACTGTAAATTCATATATCCAGGTAGCTTGGGGATATTTTTAGCATTAACAGTTTATCTACATACAATGATGGAGGTGGAGCTCAGAAGGATTCAGTTTCCTGTTAAGTGTTGCCTTTCTGTCTGTGACTGTACAACGTCGGGTCGGGTTGCACCCGGGCCCACACGTCCTCGCCCAGGTTGGTTCTCACAAGGATAGGAGTACACGAGCACACGCACTAAATTTCATCCCTGCAAACCGGGTGAAAAAAACATCCTTTTCTCCCGAAAGGTCACGGTGAGATTTGAGTGACAGCTTTAAGTCCTGCGCTCATATTACAATCTGCAGCGGAGACGTCCGCGGAGCGCTGCCTTCCTGGGAAAGGCCTGGAGTACAGGGAAGCAATTAATTGTAATGAATAATGGGACAAATCTGGCCGGCATATGACCGCTAATGCTTTTTTTTCTCTTGACTCTGGAGGATTAGGACGATGATGCCAGCCATGCTGAGGTGTCTGCCTGCACACTAATTGAAAAGTGCAAGGATGATGATTGGGGGGGTTGTCTTCTTTCTCTCCTTAATTCAAAGGGAATTTCTGATCTAAATACATCAAATTTGTCCTCACTGTTTTTTGAGCTATCGTTCGGCTCCTAATCACCTGGATTGCGCCACAAACAGGACTGTATCGAGGATTTTGGAAATATTGAGGCCTTGAGTTATATTTTTTGAATTGTTCCCAGGGGTAGTAAAATTTTAGAATCCCAGGATTAAATGTGGAAATCTCTTTTTTTAGCCTTTTTAAAATCACTTTACAATAACTAATACATGGGCCCGTGTGTCAGGACTGATGCCTCAACTGCTGTTTCCAAGGTCGAAAATGGAGTTTTTAGCCTCTAAATAAAATCGTGTTGAGAATATTTTATTATAGACAATATCGTACTTGCAGCTTTCACAACCAAGAGAACCATCTTTTACAATTTTCTTTTTTGGGTTGATGTTCGATTTAGAGGTGGTAGAAGTACTTTTTTCAAGCCTTGTGTACTGCCTCTAGTCTTACTCCCAGGCTGCATACAGGAGCAACAGCCCCATATGGTGGGGCAACCTGTGTGTAGTCTGACAGGCGAAACCCAGGGCAGAAACGCTCTAGCAGGTGAGTGTGTCAACATCTTCGTCAACTAAGATCTTCCCTGTTCTGGAGTTTGGCGACTGGACAGTGAGGGGACACTGTTTACAAACTGAAATGAAGAAGGCTTCACTCAAACAATAAAAATGAAGGGGACAAAAACAGGATTTTGGATATTGGTCTTCATTAGAAATATTTCGTTGGTCCTTTAAAGAGTCTAGAAAAAGTCATGAAATTTCCCTGTAGGTTTGTTTTTTTCTCAAATGTTATTTATTTATTTAACTGTTCACTTACTGAATATTATTGTACATTTTTATCTCCCTGCATGATGGCAACTCAAAGCATTTTTTTTTTTGCCTAAATTAGTCAAATTTAAAGATCTGAGCCTGCCAAAAATCAAAAAAAAGAAAAAAGAATCAGCCTTAAAAACCGACCAATTGTAATTTGTGTGTAATTTATCATTTTGCTGAGCCCGATCCCGGTGTCGTTACTTTCACTATGCCCTTTTTTTAGCTTTTAATTAAACCAAAAATCTTCACTTTACAATGATAACTGTGCCCCCTAATTCACAGTAACTTTGGAGACAATGAGTCCTTGATTTTATAGAGAAGTAGACAAATGCAGGCTTCACATTATTGAGCTGACGAGCACCGGTTTTTGGGGACTGAAAGGGATGAGCAAATTAGCATTAGCTCCAGATGTGGATTAATCCACCACTGAAAATAGTCCCCAACAAATTCAGTATTTACTCCCGTTTGAGTGATGCTCGCTAACAGCTACAGTGCCCAGGTGTTCTAGGAGTTTACAGAGCCTTTTTTAAAAATGAAATATTTGTGAGATTCTATAAATATGCATTTTATGGTTGCACTGACATGATATCATGCTAACTCTGTGTTGCAATAATGATGCTGGCTCATCATTGACATTTTCTAGTTGTTTGGACTAAATTATGTGCAAATGTCTTTGTTAGGTGTCCAGGACACTTTTTAGCCCCCCCCCCTCTCACTGACTAATCCAGCTACGCCTCGCATGTGTCAGAAGTGTTAGCACCTTCTCCATCCCATGAACTTGAGTGCCGGTGTTAGTAATTAGAAATTTATAAGTGGAAATTATCAGCCATCCTCCCAGTTTCCATAAACAAGATGACACAAAATAATCATGTTTTAATGAGTTTTAATTAGAACTGTGAGTAAGAGCACTGGGACCAGATAGCCCCACAACAACTCAGCAAACCCTCACTTATTCAGCTAATTATTATGGTAAATAAGATGTTAATTAACTGACGGCTTGAGAAATTAATCACATCGACCTCTTGGAAGGAAGGAAAAGTTCAAATATTGACATGGGAGAGGGCCACGGCTTGACGCTTATTTTCTTCCCAAGGAGCACATCTGCTCCTAAGTTGAAAAATTTAGGAGCAGATAAAGAACTTATATTTAATGAAAATTTATCAGAAAAAGTTTTCCTTTATAAAGGGATATGGGGACATTTACAAGCAAAATGATTTAATTTATTTGAATACAAAAAGTACACCAGGTTTTTAATCATTTCTGCTTCAAACTGCATTTCTTAGAAATAATTATGTATTTATACTTTAAACTGCTTTATAAACTGTATAAACTGTGCAGACAGGACTGACTAATTAAATTATTATTATTATTTGGTGTAATTTGTGCCTTTAAGACTAAATGCAAGTGGAAGTCAATAAATGAGGAGGTTGTTTTTAAAACAAGAAACACTAAAATGGCTACCTAATGTCTAAAATGTAATATCTAGGGTACTGTCTCAGACTTTCAGGGGACTGAAGATGTGTCAGTGTGCAGAAGTGAGGGGAAGAGAGTGAAAAAATGACTGGTGAACCCTGAAATATCTCTGCTTTATAGGGTGACATTATGGTTCAGACCTTTTCTGGGCCACTCTTGAACTTGGTGTGGTCGAACAAAAACCCATCCCGCAAGGTGTCGTAACATTTACCTGGGTCCTTCACAGGCTTTGTGCCTATCAGTGTGTGTGGACAGGAAGCTCTTTCAGCCGCGTTTCAACGGACACCTGCCAATCTGCCCAAACAAGGACGGAGTTTTGACACATCGTTCTTCCTGGAAACGGAGACAAAAATCCAAAAAGAAGATAAAAAACAGCAAAGATTCCTCTTCTCATGTAAAACAATGCCAGTTTGTTTCAATGTGTGACCAGTTGGCGCCAACCGAGACCAAACCTCTTCGTGAGAGGAATGTAGACAGAAGTTACAGTGTGTTTAGTGACGGCAGTGAATTGCAACTCATTCTGATTCCTCCTACGCAGCGAAAATTAAGCAGAGTCTTCGTGAAGAGATTCTTCATCTGTGTCTTCCTCAGACTCTGTGCCATGTTGTGGTTCTGCCTGGCAACAATGCGTCCTTTCACACTGGAATCTGTACAGTGAGTCGGTCCATTGATCGTCTCTGACTGGGACTGATTGTGACTGAAATTTGTTGGGAGATATGACATTAAAGCAGCTCCGTCTTTTTGAAAGACTGGATGTATGTGCTTTTGTTTTTATTTAGCTGGACTAGTCTTAAATTTTGATGCTGGACATAGTTTAAAAGACCAATAAACAAAAATAATTGATTTCAGGATGGATAGTTTATGTTCAAGGGGTATCGGATGATGAATGAAATGTTAGTGGGGTTTGTAATTCAGCTCTGAAAGCTGCTACCGCGTAAGCTAAGGGTTGCTTCGAGTGGTGGTTATTGCGACATCCCTCCTATAATCAGCAGTCTGAGCACTTAGATGAATAGACTTGGGTGAGGTACAACTACAGGGAGAGCTCAATGTGATAAAATGATCCCTCAAAAAAAGTTGGTATCACTCGATCAAGTCCTTGCCTTCCTACTCTTTACTATGATTATCTTACTAGAAGAACAAGTCCAAGTGACTCAAGGTGGTAGATGCCTTTTCAGGTATTCTATTACGACATAGGTTTGGTACTCAACAGCCAACATGCCAAGTGAAGATTCAAAAGCTCTCAGGAAGGCATGGTAGCTCAAGGTGTTACAAGCCTCCCATCAGATCTTGATCTTGAGGTTGTGGGTTCAATCTTTAGCGTAGCTGAGAATTTTGAAGTCCAACACGCAAAGGAAAGACTGAAAAGCTGTAAAAACATACATTTTTTCTTGTCTGACCTGGTGGTTCAAGGGGGTAGAGGCTTCCTCCGGTATTTTGAGAGCAAGTGTTCGATCCCCAGTTGATTCAATACATTTTGATGTCCAGCTCCCAGAGTGTAGTCACAAAAGTGCTCAGAGAGGTAGTTTAAGAATAGCCAACATAGTGGTTCAGGGTGTTGGTAAACCTCCTTCAGCATTTTAAGGTTGTGGGTTCAATCCCCAATGAAGTTTTATGTCAAACAACTAAAAGAAAGACTGAAAAGCTTTAAAAAAGACATTTTCAATGTTACTAGCCAAGTGGCTGAATGGGTAGAGGACCTCAATAAGGACTTGGAGGTTGTGGATTCAATTCTTAGGTACCTGTTGAGTTTTAAAGGCCAGCACTCAGAGGAAAGACTGAAAAGCTTTAAAAATTCTATACTAATTGTCTAAGACCTAGTAGCTCAAGGGGTTAGAGGACTGCTCCAGAGATTTAGTGGTTTTGGGTTCAATTCTCAGCTGATCTTATGAATTTTCAGGTCTGACACTCAAAAGAAAGACTGAAAAAGCTTTGAAAATGATGTGTTCCTTGTGTCTGGCCCAGTGGCTCAAAGGGTTAGAGGGCTACACTAGAGAGTCAGCGCTTGTGGGTTCCATCTTAGGCTAATCCTATGACTTTTCAGGTTCGACACTCAAAGGAAAAACTGAAAAGGTTTGAAAATGTTGCTGTCATTGTCTCTGGTCCAGTAGCTCAACGAGTTAGACACCTCTACAGGTATTTTGACGACATGGGTTCGACCCCGGACCACTCCAGGAATTTTGAAGTCCAACACCCAGAGTGTAGCCTCAAAAGCGCTCCGAAACAAAAGTCCAATGCGAAGGGGACTCGGTGGCGTGGTGGGATTGTTCGCGACCGTAAGGCGCCACCGGTGCAGTGTCTGGTTCGAATCCTATCCGTTATCAGTACCTGGAGCACCAAAAAGCAGTCCCATGGTGGTGGGTGAGGGAGGGGGCCGTGTCCCCTCCCGGTGTTTGGAGAGATAAAAGTAGGAGGTTATGGGACAGAAAACCAAGACCAGCAAAAATTTTAGTTGAAATTGCATCAAAGTATTTTTAATAAATGTTAGAAGAGTTTTGCAAACTAGAATAGAAGACCACTAACATACCTGTTACGTATGTAATCTCAACATTTGTCATCAACCAGGTAGACTTGCTGCAGGTGTATGTTTCAGAGGGGAGGGGGGCAGTGTATGTGCTTTGTTGGACTTTGTAAAAGACTTTGATGGAGCCATCACTTGATCACATGTAGTTTTTGCACGTGTTTTTCATCGATGACTTGAGAGTACAACTCAGCTTAGTGAACACGGACAGTTCATTCATCAACTTGTCAGATTTGTCAGGTTGCAAACTGAAATAAGCAGGTTGTTAAATTGTTAGCTAAGTTAGCATGCTCCTCCCCACATAGTCCTAGCTGAACAATATACCAGTGATTGTTGACTAGCGTTTTCTGCTGATTTTTTTCCTCATTACTGATAAAATATTTAGAAATAAATATAGAGTAAAAACAAATTAGACCAGGGCCTAAAAAATAAAAGCACCCAATCTCTTAATTTGTTTTTACATTACATTTCTACATTTCCTATCAATAATATAAGGCCAAAAAAAAAGAATTAGCTGAAGATATCAGTCAACAAGCCCTGGTATGTTAAGCTTTAGCTGAACAACAGAGCATGTGGGGTAGAGCATGCTAACCTAGCTAACATGTGGACAACCTGCTTGTTTCAGCTGGCAACCGTGTAACATAACAAGTCGAGGAAAGAACCACATGTACGCTTTCTTTATAAATACACTTAAATCCATGGTAACGCATTAATTTAACAATGATACCCAAATGGTTGTTGCACGTGCGCCAATTCTATGCTACCACCAGGTAAAAGGGCAGACAGTCAAACAGGAAGTGGGAGAATTCAATGTGATTTATAGGGGGTAACCCCGACTGTACTAAGTAGGGTAGAGTACAGAGGGGTTGCTGGCTCTTGTCCCTAAACAGCTGCTATTGTGTTTATTTCCATGTGTGAAGATCCAGAAATAAGATGTGAAAATATGGGATAAGCAAACATTTCTGCTGTTTAGGAAACATTTCAGTCTCAGTCTTCAATGTTTTATTTTATCTGTATTGTCTGTACTCACATTAGTGAAGTAAAAGGTTTTTTTTTTTTTTGTACAGAACATTTAGACAAAAAAGGAAAGTCCCAATTTCCCACCCCGTCTCAGCCTTCCTTCTCACCCATCACCACTTACTGACTTCTTTTAATGTCACCTTGGAGGGTGCCGTTGACATACGTCGGCCTAAAACCTCATTAACTCAGAATGAGATTCTCTGGTACCTGGGAGCCGTGTCCCGCGATTTTCTTAACGTTTCCATCATAGGAAATCAAGATGGCGCAACATCAGTGATTCAGTCGAAAGCACTTGATCGATCCTGTTCCCCGGTGGCTTCTCGCTGGCAGCCGCCCTCCCCTCTTCCCTTCAATATTACCCCTGACTTGTCACAAACTCCCTCGGAGCATCAGAGACCATGACGAGCCCCCGGGCAAGCTGTGATATTTAAGTCTGTCGGCGAGGGTGACCTGCCCTTTACCTCACCCCTCGCTGAGGATTCCTCCACTTTCCTGCCTTTTGTTTTCCTCCTGAAAGAGGGAATAAAGACAGGGAAGCGGGGGGGGGGGGCAAAGACAAAATATAGCAGCAGAAACACATGTCGCTCCGTCCGGAAGTCCCTCCTGTGACCTCTGACCCAGGAAAGCCTGAAGCTCCTGCTCACTGTGTGGTGAACGGGGACATTTTGCCTTTATTCAAATCAACCACAAATATACGCATTCCTCTGAAAAACATCCACTTCAGCGACAGGACAGATTCTAATATCATTGTTCCACATCTGTTTTTTTTTTTTAATGCTGATCACGTCCACCTGCAGGGGAAACCTTTGCTTTTGTCATTCTGAGCCAATACATGAACCTAATAGTTGATCAGATCTTTATTTTTTTGATTTGCTAAATGTTTTTCTGCTTCCGTTGCCTGCACTTTGCTCGTATGACTTGTATTTGTTTAAAAATCTGTTGCTTTCCCTCTGCATTTGCTCAGTCCAGTATTATAGGAACTTATAGCTGATTTAATTATAATAATCCTCATAAACTATATTGAACCTTTGTCTTAAGAACTCTGTTCTGCTTTGCATGCATGCATGCATACCCACACACACACACACACACACACACACACACACACACAACCAACCTGCATCTAATAGAGTTTAGGCGCCACCTGTTGACCACAACAAAAACTGTATCTAATGTCACAACATGTTTAAAAAAAAAACAACAAAACTTCATTTTGCACAAACAAACATTCAGTTGCAGTTACATTAGCCTAAAATAACAGATCACGGCATGTGATTTATATCATGTAAGTCACGTTATCATATTGCTTTTCAAGGAAAAAGAAAAACGACACAAAAGTGATCAAGACCGATGTCGGCGCACATGCACACAGTGGCTATTGATTATCTGGTTATCTGTTAATCATCCTAATGCAGCTGCTGAACGCAAGTACTGCTGAAACGTGCATGTTGCAATGGTCCGTCCGCGTTGGTTGAAACTGGAGAACTCTTTGTTAACTTTAAGAAATTATAGGCAGACCGATGAAGGAGTGATAGACTGATTGAAACTGAAATAAAAAAACAAAAAAAAAGAAGCTGCCAAACAACATAAGAGTTTCTTTACATTTTGCAGGGTTTTCAGAGGCTTTTCTGAAGGTTTTGGCATGGAAATGAACATTAAGTGTCCATATTATACATAAAATATCATCTTCCTTACCATAAATATCATCCCACATCTACCACCATCATCATCATCATCATCTCAATGTAATGTAGACAAAAAAAAATCAAGAAATTAAGTTCGGCCAATAAAGTGTTCTTAAATTGACAAGATCTGATGCCTAGTTTTGAACTGCAGTTGTTACTTCTCCGGGTGATTCTAAGTGCAAAACAACCGTATGATAACATTGCACATGAAAACACCATCGTCACATACATTCAAATATTTGTCTAAATTACACCTAAATTACTTTTAACTTCAATTTACATTCCTTCAATGTATGTACATATTCTAATTACATATAATACACTTATTTGGATGTTAGTACTGTACATCTTAATGATTACTCATTGTTTTAAAAATATATAAATCGCATAGTAATAGTGGTCAAATGTGCACACAGGCCATAGCACACACACACACACACACACACACACACACACACACACACACACAGATGAGCTGGAAAATCAATTCATTTGAGGCAGACTAGACATGTGCCGACATGCTGGCAAATATTCACGTTTTATCTTTTTTTTTTTCACATCAGAGAGAAGAAAGCATTTTTATATGACGGGAGATTAGTTGAAAGTGCGTCTTCTTTCGCTGGGGGGGGGGCTGATATGACACCACAGCAGGCCAGTGTACAGCTGTTTTTCCACGATGTTTTAAAACTGCGGTCCTCTGCCACCGGAGGGCAGTGGTCTCCCACAGCGTCGTGCACGGCGCGGCTCCTCCGTTTCGCGCCGAGTGCTTCTCCACTTTGCCCATTATTTTTTTATTTTTTATTTTTTTCCAATAAATCAAAGGCTCTCATCCAGCACGTCCACAGATTCCCCATCTCTCACGCTGATCCCGCCGGAGTTCCCGCGGCCGCGCATCGTCGCCCACCCGTCCCGCGCCGCCGTACGGTTGGGGTGAGCCCTCGCCCCGGCGTCCGCACCGCTTAGACTCTAATGATGCTGATGGAGGAGGAGGCTCTGTGGAGCTGGAGAAGGAGAAGCCGGTGAGGTGGAGCTGTGCGTGCACATGAGTCATAAACAGAAAGATACGGGGGGGGGGCGCTCACATATATGAAGAACATGACTCATAAACCTCGGGAAGGAAGCGTGTGGGTCAGATTCACATGCGCCGCCACGTGCCTTATTGCACTCCATACGTAAAGCCTCTCAGTGATCGATTATCTAATCAATGACCCGGTGTGGCAGCTTGACATTTACGACACAAATCTGACGCGTCCCAACGGGGCCCGGTGGCTGTGTCTTTGGGCTGAAAGATGTCAGAAACACCGGAGGATGAGGCGGTGCGCCTCGTTATCGCGGTAACCGGACGTTAAATGAGTCGCGTTTGGCACTTTGTGTTTCGCTGCGGCTTTCGACGTATCTCTGCCCCGGGGAGACTCGCGCCAAAACAACAAGCTTTTAATAGATTTTTTATTTTTTGCCTCTGAAACTACAACAGAGACATTTTTTTAAACAAACATACACACTCGCCGCAGAGCCTCAAGCACTCACACAGTTTTACAGACCCAGTTGGATCATTGTCCAGATTTTTTCTTTTTTAACCTGTTGAATTACAAATTCATCCTTTGCGACAAAACTTTAGTGAAAACTGACAGAACTTGCTTCTAAAATTCCCCCAGTTTTCAAATATGTAGAAAGCTTTGCACGAGGACATCGACGATATTTTGTAGAATACTACATAGGACTAAATAATTATCTCAGTTAATTCGGCTGATTTTTCGTAGAAGTAATTTATTTCATGTTTGATGTTGTCTTTATTTAGACTTTGTCACTACACACGTGCAGTTAAGTAAGATAACTCCAAGTGCTAAACTATGAAAAGAAAAGAGCTCACAAATTCGTGTCTAACGAAGCAGCCCAAGGCTCAATTTTGTCACTCATTAGTTTTACACCATATACATGCGTCTAAACGTCTCTGACTGCTCGCTGATTGTTACCAAGTTGTCGCCACTGATGCATCCGATTGGGCTTTGTGTTTTTTTTGACGTGACGCCATCTTGGCGCTCTACTCAAAGACAGTTTAAACGGACTCCGGTTTTATCGTCGCGTCCCTCGCTCGCATCCGGAAACGGGTCTGCCTTCTCGGACCGCTTCACCCAGCGAGCGTTCGCAGCTAAGCCCTCCGTTTCCAGCCCGGCTGTTTTATATTTAGTCGTGGTGGCAGCAGCTCCGGTTGCCTAGGAGATCTCTCATGCAACTACACAGCGCCCCCCCCCCCCCTTTCAGAGGAAACAAAATATTCCCGGCAGCCAAGAATGATCATGCATTATGAAGAAGCGCTACAGCAAAACGAAAGCTAGATGGAGCAGAGTCGAGGAGGAAGTTCACTAGAGAGGAAGTTCAGAGGTTGGAGGAGAAATGAGTCACCCTGCTGCTGCGTACGGCTCCGTTGTGGTAGATGGGCGAGCTGCCGGCCGAGGCGTTGTAGTAGGAGGAAGTGGCGCGGACCAGCGGCCTCTTTGCCTTCTCCTTGGTGCCGTTGGAGTCGTTGTCTTTGATGATGTCGTACTGTCGGCAGAACAGGGCGATGACGGCTGGGGAGGGCGGTCACGTGGCGCGCAGGAGAGAGCCAAAGTCGGACACGTGAAAGAAAAAGCAAGGAGAGTGGCTTCGTTGGCTACGTGGGCGGGAAAACTGGCACAGGGACACAGAACGACCACAGAGAGAGAGAGAGAGAGACGACACAACGCAGCCAAAGAGACGTCTCTTTCCCACGTTTGCGCTCATAATCCACCCGTGACCGAACCCCAAAATACACCCTCATCTGCACACACCCACACAGCCACACATCTCCGGACTGACCTGCCCACAGCAGCAGCACGGTGGTGATAATGAGCAGCTCTCCGGTCTGCAGGTGAGGAGTCATGCCCAGACCCTCCATCGCCGGTTCATCTGAGGGCAGAGGGGGATTCACACGTTTACGCTCCTCGTGTACGCCGATTACGGGGAGTTAGGCAGAAGGGGAAACTGACCCGACAAATATATACGTAACTACAGCTTTTTTAGTCTGTGTACGTATGTGTGGGTTCGTGTTTATTTACGGTGGTCCAGGACTCCGGCTGGGTAATGGTCACTCCTCTCCAGAGTCCTGAAGTGGATGGCGCGGCTGGGTTGGCTGTCACCGTGCGGCCCGACGGACTGCACCTAAATCCACCCGAAAAAGTGAAAAAAACAAAAAACACAAAGCGGTGAAAGCACAAAGTACTCGTCATATTTTTAAGGGGAATGCTGAAGGCCAAGATGGAGCCGTACCACCAGACTACACTCAAAACACTGGGCACATTCCCAGCCCGTCATTAACAGACGACGACATTATGTAACGATGAGAAGAAACTGGCTCGCGAGGGTGTATTCAGAGATTAAATGGTGCTTTGGTTTTTTGGCCGGGATCCTGAGTGATCACTGGAGGACCGATGGTACTGTAAATGCACGGGGGGAGGGGGGGCAGAGCTTGAAGGATAACAGAGGGAATACCGACTTGAGCTAAAGACTCATTTGGGGAACCCTTTTTTGGGACATTTTCAGCCACCGAGGAAAGTGAAAATCCCGTAAAAGACGAAGCTACTTGCAAGGTGTAAACGAGCCTGGTCTATGGTGCGTGCCTCATCCAAACAGAGCCCTGAGATATTTCTAGCAGCCACAGTGAAGTCTGAAAGCAGTGACTATTAAGTTCAACAATCACACAGGGAGAGAGATCCATCACAGAGTCCCAATTACGTCCATAAGAGGTCTCACGGTGCCGCAGACACCGCCGTCTCCCGCCTACACATTGAACCCAGAGGTTGAATGCAGAAAGTTTTCTGTGGAGGTAGTTGCAAGTCGCCGTGGGAAAAGAACTAACCACGGCAGAAGTGGGCGTATAAATACAAAAGGTAATTACAACATTTCTTTTCAAAAGAAGTCCTTGAATTAATTTAAAAGTATCCGCAACATTTCTCTAATAGGAGAGTTAGAGAATCTGTCCCCTCACTCTGGAGAATGATAGAACTCTTCACCAAACTCCAGAGGGAAATTCTCTTCTTTTTTTGTTTTTTTAACGTTCCTCCCCGCCACAGGGAGGTCAGGGGTCAAATTTCAGCACCCCCCCTGGTGCTGTCGAGGCTTCAGAGCTTTGCTACGTGACGCTACTGCTGGACGTCCGCTTGCTGACGAGCACATTTAACAAAGTCCTCCAACCGAAGGACAATCTGTATCCGTCTATTAAAAGCTATAATGGATTATAAAAAGTTTAATAGAGTCATGATTACGAGTCACATTAGTCACTCCTCCTTCAGATTGCTTCCGATTTAAGCAACTTTGAGCTGTAATAAGTCATAAATGTGCCATAAAGAAAGTGTCGCCAGTGTATGTTCATATACACGGAGAGGAGGTTAATAAAAAGTTCATTTCTACAAAAGCAATTTATTATCAATGAAGTTCCTTGGTTAAAGCTGCCCTGCAGATATCTGGATCTCATTTTACACATCCGGAAAGAGCTAACGCGTCCACGCGTTAGCCGTTTCCAGAACTTTCTACCGCATTATCGTGGGCTTTTCTTCGGCGGATGGCGTTTGCTCGGTTGTCAATGACGTGACGAGTTGCGATACGATTTCCCGCCCCTGGACACACGGCCGCTTGTTATCCCACGGACGAAAATTCCGCAGCTGACCGAGCTCCATGATGGTCATCTGCTGAGGAAGACCGCGAAATGGGGTTGAAAGCGCGGGAAAAAGCTACAAAGTGGACGCTGATTACCTTTAAAACAAGAGTTGGTAAGAAAAAAGAACGTGTTGAGCTGTGAAATAAATACAACAAGATGGAAAAGAAGAACTTTTGATTCATGTCTTACAAACTTTTTATGAAGCTGAAGACAGACACAAATCAGGGATCATATTTAATGGCTTTATTAATGGTTTATAAGTCATTTAGAAATCACGCTCAACCGGCATTGTCCTAGATGGTCAGATTTTTTCCCGCTCTCTTAGCTGTCTAGTATTATGTTACACAGTTTCGGTGGAGAGGGTGCGGCGTTAAAGACTCGACAGAATGGGCTTGGAAGCGCAAGCTAATCATCTATGTTAATATATATAACGGGTTTCTTTCCTGAAATTTGAAAAGAAAAAAAAACAAAAAACAAAATACTACAAAACATATAATACATCAGACGCTGCCAATAACCAGCTGCAGTGCAATCACTTTAATTGCTCACTCTTCATAACCAGTGCTTGGTCTACAAAGGTACTCTAAAGCTTCTGCGTGATGGAAAGCGCTGATATTCTTCAAATATAATCCGAGGGGGGGGTCTGATGTAATGTTACCAGCCGGATCCTTCTAGCGTCAGCACTTTGCAAACTTGGCCCAAGCGTTTGACTCCCGATCTTTGAGGCGCACAAGCAGCGAGTCTCGTCAGCCCAGCTTCAAGCTGACCAGGGAGACAACTGCATACCTGTGGTACGGATCGGAAAAACAACACCAGAGTCTGTGTGTTTGCTCCAAATGATCTCAGTCTCAGAAGAAAGTAAATTGAAAGAAAAAAAAAAAAGGTAAATACCTTGTTGTACCTCGCTACAGATATAATGTATACGCACTCCAACGTAAAGCGGCGTCCTGTAGATGCGCTGGGGTCCACTTTCTAAGGTTTTCATCACAACGGGGAGGCCCTTCCTCCGATTTAAATGTTTCAAAGTGCTCCTCACCTGCTCAGCAGAAACATGACTTCCACCTGACTGCACAGGTGCAACTGAATTAATAATGCAAAAACCTGAATTACCCCCCCTTTGTCAAACCATTTGGAAATTCTGCCTCACTGCCACCGACGCTTTCCAGGTGGACATGACACGACCGCAGACAACCACAAACCGGAGGCGCTGAGGCGGCTTTTTGAATCCTACCTGGACGCTGTAGTGCGTGTCCTCGTCCAGGTCCCACAGCACACACCAGCGGCTGGACGTGTTCACCTCTCGGATGGAGCGCTGCATCAGGCCGTCCTGCCTCTGGAGACAAGACACGTGCGCAAATACATGAAGGACACGTGCCATCCGGTGGACGCTTTCACACCCTTGAGTTATTTCAGTATTTCAAGATGGATGCAAAAACACTCCCCGCTCAAACGTGCAGCCCCACCTCATCGAAAATTCAGCTCAAACACTTACTGTGCCACTGGGGGAAATTATGCCTGCAGGGAAGGTAACACCAGCAATCATTTTTTGGAAGAAACAGGATAAACCCCTGTACAGGCAGAGATGCTCGGCCAGTGCAAAAAAACGGCCTTTAACACAGATTACACACGCAAATATCACCTGTCCAGTTTATGCATAAACTGATTCCGACAAAACCATGAGCCTGTAATTCTTGTCATACTTGGCACCAAGATAGATTCATGAAACAATTCCGTAAATAAAAATCAACTCGGATAACAAACTTTAAACCTGGAACAATTTTGGCCACTTGGTGGGCGGCAGAAACAAGCCTGTGACAAACAACACTGACATATGATCAACTTTTAAGTTAATAAGGCAAATTTGTTAGTCAAGAGTTGCCTGCAGATACGGAGCAACATTAGCATTAGCATTTGAACTCGTGTTTTTTTCTTTCACCTAATGAACTTAAGTCCTATATTCCCTCTCTTTTAGCTCCGTTTTTGGTCTCTACCAATTCCTGAGGGAAATATCAGGCTCTTTGGCCGCTAATGCTACAGTTAGCTAGTTGCTTACGTCGTCTGTCTGCTGTGTGGCAGGTACAGATAGGCTCCCGCGTCTGAAAACAACGCTATGAGAGCAGCGAGAGTGAACTGAAACGGTAGAGTTTCAGGGCAATGGATAAAACTCGCTATTAAACTACAGCGAAATCGATACTCGAATCGATTCATCGAGAAAATAATCGGGGCAATAAACATAAAGGAAGATAAGTGGTTTCCGTCCCGTACGAAACAGTTAAAAATCAGCTCCAATCAACCAATTACAACAGTTAAACTTTTACATTAATTCATGAGTAATAATAATGTAACAATATAACAACAGCAGCTATATAACAGTATATTAGTGTAAGAGTCAAGGGCCATTTCTCGTCAAACATCAAAGTTCAATTAGTCTAGTTTATCCATGGTTACATAACGAATTAAGAGTTCAATTTGAAATACAAAAATACAAGTACACCTCTAGTTTCTCTAGGATGCGAAAGGGTTAACAACTGCTTGGTAAGAACTCCATTAATTCCCACAACCCCCAGCCCCCCTGACCCCCCCCATCACCCCCACCCACTGGATTAAAGTGTACTATCCAGCCTACGGTGAAACTCCAGTTTCCCAGCGAGTAGATGTGGCTATAAAGCACTAAAAGGCAGAGGAAAAGTCAATAAACAGAAGGCTGGCAGGACGCTCGAGGCCCCGCAGATGTCTGAATCGGAGACTCAGCAGAGTCAGGGCAGTGTCTTCTGCTGCTCTGGCATCCGTGCGAGAGCAGCGGGTCAGCGAGGAAGGTTTTATTGAGCAGAATATACAAGATCTTTTCGGGGGTTAAAAGGGCCGTATAGCGGTACCAGTGAGTCACCGGTGATTTTGCAAGATCGTCAGGTTTCGGAACAAAAACTCCAAATCCATCAAATTTAAAGAAAATGCTGCCGAAGCAACTGGCATTACAACACTTGAGCCTCGAAAAAAGCCGATAAAACGCCTCGTCCAGGCAACAAGGCGTTTGAAAACATGCAAGTTTGCTGTTGACATCTGTGCTCTTGACATCGCAATGCTGCTGTAGAGTAACTATTACAGGAAAAAAGTGAATACTATGGAAATTACTGTAGTATTAGTCCACTAAATCCATAACCCTGAGAGGCAAAAGCCTGGGCGAAAAAAGAAAGCAAGAAAGATGTAAAACAATCGTTGCCTCACTTTAAGCTCAATTGCTGCAAGCGCTTGGTAATAATTTCACTTTTGCCTCCATTTTATTAGTTTTCTTGTCAATAAATGCTTCATACTTTGCACTTCTGCGTACCGACCTGCTTCTTCAACATCCCCCCTTTTTGGTTTTCCCAGCACCGAGAGAGAAGACCAAACTGTTTCGAAGTGAATATATCAAACCGTTAAAAAGCGGAGGAGGCAAAAATAGGACTTTTAAAAGGGAGGGGCATTTAAATGCGATGCAATTTCAAATCCTTAAAAGGTGAATTGTATTGAGACAAATTATCTTACTGCGGCGTTCTGTACAAAAGCAGAAGAATCTAAGACCAAACATGGAAGGAACTGACTTATCAAATGAGAGGCTACGAGGCGTGCTATGTTTTCCGCGGCTGCAAAAGAAAAAAGGATCAGTACGGTGGGACAATGAAGAAAATAAAGAAAAATCCCCCCTGAGTTTTCTCTTCAGCTGCAGAGATTTACTGTAGTCTGCTTGGTTCAGGTTCAGCTGGGACACACCGAGGCCTCAGACACCGTTTAAGGGGCGTCAGCAAGAACGGGAGCGGTGCTTCGTCACGCTGAGCACGTTAACCTCAGTAAAGCGGTTTCTTCTGAGGTGACCGACCCTGGGGTGCACAGGTGAAGACAAAGTTTGGTTCTAAAAACTATTTTTAGGTCGAGAGGGAAGTCGGCAGCCTAATGGATTTCGGCAGTGAAGCGCAGCAGACACAAACACTCTCCTCTGTTCTTGTCATTGGCTCACGACTTTCTTTTAGCAGCAGGGTTAAGAAACCTCCAAAGACGCCTGCGGTTTAAAACAGACGCTGCCTGCGGAGGCTGCATGGATTTACTCATTAACGTCCACCCGCGTATTCGCATCGATCAGAGTTTGGGATTTCTGAATCAGAATAAGGCTTATTGGGGGTTTCGGGTATACAACCTCAAATTGGGTTACTTCCTCTGTGTGTGTGTGTGTGTGTGTGTGTGTGTGTGTGTGTGTGTGTGTGTGTGTGTGTGCTGTTGCATGATGTGTGACTGTCGGCAGCCGGCCCCTCTGGGATTCGGAGCAACTTCAGATGAGCGAAGCAACTCCTTGTCTGAACAGATTTCACTCGTCCCGATTCTCCCTTCACAGACACGAGGCTGGGCTCGTTACGGGAAAGATACTGTGCGTGTGTGAGGCGATTTCCCGAAGCAGCCTCCGTGTGTGGGTTCAAACCACATGCAGCTCGGGATCGACACGGAACCTTTCCCGCTTGATTTTAAAAGCAGGAATGGCTTCCAAGAGAATAAAACCAAAAAAAAAAACCAAAAAAAACCTGAAGATATGCCTGATTGACAGAAAGCAGCAAAATTTGATAGGATTAGCGTTTCTTTGCCATTTTGCCATTTTGTACATTTTCACGCTCATCCGGAGCGACTTTTGATGACTAACAGGAGAAAAGAAAAAAAGAGAGCTCAGCCGATAAAACCCCCTGCTTGGATACCCCCTTCTGCACCTCCCCTATTAATTTTTGAGTAAGGTTTTTACATAAGTGCTTTCTGAGGTTATGGCAGGAGATTTTTTTTTTTTTTTTCACATCCCCGTCCTCTTCCTGCCTGGAAAATGCCACGAGCCCTGATGGATTCCGTGTCAGACGTGAGGCGACTCTAAAAGAAAAATAAAACGAGAGTTGCTTGGCATCGCCACCGCCGTGCATGCTCCCCCTGTGAGATGAGTCCCGGCCAAATAATTTCCACTAATGGACACAACTCCCACTCAGGGCTCGGCTAATGTCTGATTCTCCTTTTGCCAAACTGTGGGTGGTAAAAGAAAAACCGACTGGAACGAGCCAAGCTGAGTTTGCACCCTAGGTTTCAGGAAATGAGAGACGGACAAAATGTGGCGAGATATATGAGCACAATTAATTTGAAACGTCTATTACAGTGATGCAACCGGGGGCACTTCCGCTACTTCTGCAGGTCTGCATTGGCTCGGGGATGCTCGGAGAGACTGAAGAGTAGCTCGACTAATTCGAAATAATAAGAACTCTGATTAGAACGAAATCGAGATGTCGAGCGAGCAGTAAAACCCGCGTCGCAAGTGGGAGCGGACCACGAAAAGCAGCTAGCAAGCGAGCCGACGGGCCTAAGCAAATCCCAGTTCAATTACATGAAAGCGCTGCAGAATTAATAGTGTTCCGTCACGTCCAGTTTAAAATCAATTAAAATGAACACATTTGGAACATGATGGGTGGGGTGTATCGAGTGTATCTGACGCGGTGGTGGGGATACATGGGGAGAAAGAAAAATGCCGGGAACCACTGGTCTATAAAACGATTCCCGCTTTCTATTAATCATCTTTCTACTCGACCATTTCCATTACCAACGTTTGCCTGCTTTTTCTTGCTAATGGGATACTTACAAAGGTGCACGGCTTCTCTTGGCCGGAAACTTTTCGTAATCAGGAGATTTGTGTTTTTTATTGCTGTCGGCTTTGCCAGACGTTCACGAGCGCTTCACGTTAAATGCTTACGAGCAATTTCCACACTCGTTTTGTTTTTTGTTTTGTTTTTTTTAAAGGAGACGCGTTCGACCCGGCGTGACTCAGACTGTCTCGCAGCAAAACGCCGACTGTCTACTGGGCCTCATGAATGATGCAGTGTCTTAAAAACGCCTGCAGAGAAAAGCGGGAAGGGGGAAAAAAAAACAAAAAACAAAAACAAAAACAAAAAAAAAAAAGGAAAAGAAAAACGAGGAATCCACTCCTCAAGAGGTAAAGATGGGTCATAAAAAAAAATACATAATTCAATGCTGAAAAAGCTGCTTTCTGGCCCAGAACATGGCAGCGAACCAATTTTTCTGGGCATTTGATTCATAATTTACAGCCTTTCAATTTGTATCCCTGCAAAATTAATGGGTCTTCAACCAAATGAGAGCGCGGAGGGAGAAAAGGGTAAATTTGACATGAGACAGATTTACTGAGTTTAATGGGGAGGCTGAGAAATTGTTTTTCAAGCTTTTTGAGGATTAAACCAATTAGGGAAAAAATCCATCGTTGAGCTCGATTGCCATGCATAGTAAATATTCACACACACACACACACACGTACAGTGATGGTACAGGGCTACTGTACTGTACCTGCTGTGAGATGGCGTATCCAATGACAGTATCTCCCTGTGGGACGTTCCAGGTCACCATTGCCGAGTGCGCCCTCAGCTGGGTCACCGATACATTGACTGGGGCTGCTGGCACAGCTGTTAAAAACACACACACGCGCACACACACACACACACACACACACACACACACACACACACACACACACACACACACACATTAGTTGTTAGGGACAGTCGGTGAAAAATATTTTCACTGGAATCTAGGTGTGTAGTTTGCAGAGCACTCTCGTCCTGCTACACAGAATTTCAAAATAAGTGACATTTAAGAACTTGAAATACGATTTCATTGGTCATGGTTTCTTCTCAAAAGAAGAGAAAAAACAAACAAACTTATAACTTCAAAGTCGAATCTTGACGTCACTGCATCAACAATCTGTTACTTCTCCTGAGGAAAATCAGAAAGGATTTCAACCTTTATCTACTCTCAGGCAAGTTGATACATTAAAGATGAATATACTTCTATGAAAAATGCACACCAGCCCCCCGGCCTCCCCTAAAGACCGTTTTCATTTTAACAGTCTCTCTCCTCTTTGTTATTGTCGCATCTTCTTTGGCTTATTATATTCCTCTACACACGTCACTTTTCGCTGTGTGCATTTTAATATAAGTTTTGTTGAACATGTGTTACTGGATATATCACATGGCCTTGGTCACGCAGGTCAAGCTCATGCAAAACTTCACATAAATAGAGACAATTGTGTTTCAAGGCTTTTCAGATTTGCAGAAACTTCCCTCAATGATAGACAGCCTTTACACTAAACGATGACTTCACGAAGGGAGCTCAATTTGAGAACGGCTCCTTTAACGTTTCAAACCTCGGCACAGGGGCTGGAAATAGGTTATTTGGCTTAAAACTACACTTTTAAATTGATGTTGACGTATGTGCACTGTAAAAATGAAGAAACGAAAAAACGCTGCGTTCATGAACACGGACCCGAAATTCAGAAGCAGCTCCAAACCCGCAAATACGGAGATCATGTATTTCACAAACATGTATAGGTACTAATGACCCGGAGCAGTGTGTGCAGAAATATGTGCATTAAATCCATGTATGATTTAATCCATCGCTCTACAGTCAGCTACCAAGATACTTTGAGCAATTTGATGGAACTGCGCAAAGTGCTGCTCATCAGGTAACCCACCGGTTCCCAACATGAAGGTCGGGACCCCTCCAGTGGGTCACAAGATAAAGCTGAGGGGTCACTGAACGACTGACGGCATAGGAGAGAAGACAAGACCTCAGTCTGCGACACGACATTTTAGTATTTTGTCTTTCTTCGACCTCCTTAGGACGACAAATGAAACAGTTCACGAGGGGAAAATCGCGACCAATCAAGAGATTCTCCAGCAAATAGTCCCCAAATAATCCTCTTTACATTTCCGTTTTTGTACTGATTAAACAAACGAGGTGTAAGGTTTTACGTACTGAGCTTTAGAGTTGCTGGTACGCGGCTTTTGTCAGGCTGCTTTTTTTTTCCAATTTTAAATCACAGCAACAAATGATTAGAGAGAGAGAAAAGCAAAGGAAGAATTTAAACCTATTTCCCAAAATGTCCAACTACCCCTTTAATGGTTGTAGGTCCAGCTGCCTGTTTTTGTTTGTACGTGAGTGACGAAAAAACTTTCCATAAAGAGAGAGAAAGTCTAAAACACTTGAGGCACTCGTGTTTATTGTCTGTGGATAACTGAAAGAGGACAGTTGAAACTGATCTCGGACCAAAGCCGGTATTTCCTGGCTCATAAATCTCCTCCAGTCCTTTACAGTGTCCTCCACTCTAAGCTGGACGTCCTGAACCAAGCATCCACACAGATACTCCATCACGCACACGTGTTTTGTTTTTTGTTTTTTTGGTCACTGTGAGCTTCCAAGTCTCCTTGAGCAAGACGTCCTCTTCTCCTCTCGCATTGTGATTCACTGTGGATTGAAGTGTCAGCTAAATGGCTAAAATGTAAGTGTATGATCACGGGCGAGAAACACACACATACTGGACCTGCACACTTGGAGGCTCATGCTAATGATTCTCTGGGGGCAGGTTAAGATTGAGTGATATAACATCTTAAGTGTTCACGGAGAGAGTGAGATTTTTTTATATCACTAAATCATCAATAAAAGCTCTGACCTCCACTGACAGTGAGGAAAAAAAGAAGGTAAATAAAAGAGAAACTCTTTCTCTAGGAATATTTTTATGAGGTAAACAGCAAGTATTAGGAGGGAAGGACAGAAGTAAAAGGGAAGGAGGGAAGCAAAAAAAAAAAGATATAAAGGGATTTAGAAACAGAAAGAAGGGGGTGGGGAAGACATACCCCTTTCCCCACGAGGTAAACATCTGGAAGAGAGAAAGACGCGAAGAAGCTCAGATAGAGCGTAAAAGAAAAAAGAAAGAAAACTAAACGACCGTCAGAGAGAAAGACAGGCCAAAAGGTTGAAAAAAGACCGAAACAAAGTAAGAAAAGAAAGAGAGAGACAGTATAACAAGAAGACAAAGTGGAAAAGAAAGAAAGAAAGATGAAGAAAATGAAGACAGAAAAAAGATAAAGAGACAGAACAGCATAAAGACAGACAATACGAGAGAGAAACAAAAAGACAAAGAAAGACAAAAATGATACAGAGACAGAGAAAAATAAAGATAAAAAAGACCACAAATAGAGGGATACAAAACAGAAGAAAAAAAAGACAGAAAAAAGACGAGAAAATAAGACAAAAAGACAGCAAGAAAGGAAGACAAAAAGAGAGACAGACAAAAGACAAAATGCCAAAGCCAGAGAGTGAGACAAAAAGACAGAAACAGAAAAAAAAGTGAGACGAAAAAGAAAGAATGAAAATGAAGACAAAAAAAAGACAAAAAAAAATACAGAAGAAATACATATACAGACAGCAAGAAAGACCAAAAGAGACATGAGGACATAAAACCTGGGAAGGGAAGAACGAAAGAGCAAAAGTGAGCAGGCGTCCCCTCAACCTCGTGGTGGTGATATAACATCGAATGGAATCAATAACTGGATTTTTACTGCGAGTCAGGAACTATTGATGAGTTCGGTTCATCCACTTCCTCTTTTTTTTTGTTTTTTTTTTAGTGCAGGACAAGAATAGCACTCCACATTTCTCATCAATTTCTCTGGCAGCAGAAAGCAATTAATATGTGCCCACTGGAAGAGAGAGTGTGTGTGTGTGTGTGTGTGTGTGCGTGCGTGTGTGCGTATACGTTTGAACAGCAGCCAATTAGGGCATTAAGCCTCAAAAAGAGGACCTTAAAATGCCCAGGTTTTTGCATTACGGTGCATTAAAAGTCAAACTGAAATAGAAACAAAGATGATACTGCAGCTGCCGTGCATATATTTCCATTTTTCAAAAGAGGACTTCCTGTTGCCCCCTCGCACACATGAATGGGATGAAGTAATTCAATCACACGGCTCTTCTGGACTCTCCGGATCTTTACTGGACTGAACGGATCAGATTCGGTTAATAAAAAGATTCATCTGGCGAGGTCCGTGACGCAAATTCATACACCGTTTTTACGGTCGCTCTGCCGATAGAAATTTGCACCAAACGAACGACACAGCTGGCACACTGTCAGGTGGAGTCCCTTGAGAACACTGTAGGGGGCGCTACCGCTGCAGAAAGAAATAAACACGATTTCTTAACGCTGCGGTTACGAAATCAGGACTTCGGCAGTTGCAGAGCAGCAGCTTGGAAGTGTCTCGGAGGCGACTGCTGGTTGACACGTCGCCTGAATGGGCCGCGTTTCAGTCACTGCCTCAAACCTGTCCCGTCGTCTGACAACAGACACAGAAAAAAACGGGTACATGAGAGCAGCTTTGTTGGGAATCCGGCCGCATTCAGTTACTGTACATGTGGGCGCAGGAGAAGAGATAAAAGGGCGGCCCGGCCACATACCAGGTTTTGACCTGCTTCCGTTTAATTATCAGTTTTAATTTATCTGGCACAGCGTCGCAGTGGTTCTCTCCTTTTCCACGAAGCACGTCTGAGTGCCACCGTGTTTTGAGCAGTGACAGTCGAAACAAAGAGACGACAGCATCACCTGAGAACAGGGAAAACCGCTCAGTCCCAGACCGGCGGAGGCGGCAGCAGTGAGACCAGCTCAGCACGGTTCTAAAGCCAAAGCTTCCACTCAGGCTCCGTGGAGGATGACAGTGTATGTCAAGCTCCGTCTCGGGCTAACAAGCCGACCACGGCTCATTATGCAAGCCAGCCCCCCCACTCCCTGACAACACGGCTTCGGAGTCATTAAAGGAAAAATCCACACACTTCCTTCAACACTCGTATAGCCCATCAAGTATCTTTCAGCCTGGCTCCTCCGCTTCAGCTCGCGACGTCCTACACTTCCCAGAATGCCCTTTGACAGCTGACAGGGAAGGATCATAAGCCTGTTGCTTCCAGCAGGTGTAGGCGGAGTGAATGAGGCAGCGTGTAACAAGAGCAAGTGCGTGGGAGTTTTTCAGTTGAGAAAAAGCAGCATTTGTGTGTGTCAACGCAACCTGTCCTGCAGCTGCAACGCTGCGTACTGGTCTATTTCCTGATCCTGTGGGTGTAAAAATCTTATAAATTCCTCCCCGTGTAATTACTGAAGCTCTGCGCTGAACAGCAGATGTAGGAAGAAGCTGTCGCTCTTGGCGCCGTGTGGTCAAAAGTATGTAGACACCCGAACATAATGAACTCACTCTTTTAAACGCTGCGTGTATTCTGAGAAATGTTCAATTTGAACTGTCCCTGTGGTTTCACACTTCGGTCTGGCTGCTGACCGGTCAACTGGATCTGCTGCTACTTGCCTCGACTCACTGGAAACGGTCAGACAAGACTGCTTCCACCAACTTGCGCAGATTTTCAGGTCTTTGACAGTCAGGTTAGGAGCACAAACCCGGACGACAACAGACCGAATGACTGGTCAGTAACCGCTGGAGGTCCTGGGAGTAGACAACCCCATGATAACACCCAATTTTTGCATCTTCTCGTAGCGAGGCAAACGCGGACGGCAACTGGCAGATCAGACTTTTTACATGCAGTGCACTTTGCGCTCCGGAGGGGAACTGAGGGCGAGTGAACTTTATAGAACGAACCAAACTTTAAAATCAAATCATATCGTCTTTCGCCGATAACAAGCATGTTTAAAAATATCTTTGCGGGAACGACCGGCAGCGACCGGATCTGAAAACTCAAGATCAGAATCTTTACATTACCACACACAACACGACTGTTTACACCCACTAACCCAGACTGGAGCTCGGTCCGATCGGTCGTCTCACCCAAATCATATTGAATATCGGCTCAACGGCCTTCATCGTGTGTCCCCGCCTCAAGGCGGCAACACTGGGCGGAACAAAATGCAGTGTCGTCCGGCAAGGCTCTACGTTGGAAGTGGCGCATTCCTGGTAGACTGCTTGTGTTTTGGCGCCTGAGAAGCCTTCAGACTCATGGATCCGTTACAATCCACAAAGACCAGTTGGAGTATTTCGTGTTGCAACGGTCGTTTGTTGTAACGCAGGGTTGTTTTTCGGTCTGAGCAGCTGCTAGCTAACACAAACCAAAAATAAAAAAAGAGCTTTGATTTCTGTCTCCAAAACACCTTTGGGATGAACTGGAACGTCGACGGCGATCCAGTTGGACGGGGTTGAGGTCAGGGCTCTGTGCAGAGCAGTCAAGGTCTTCCACACCAAACTGGGAAAACCATTTCTTTATGGACCTGGCTTCGTGCACTGGGGCACTGACATGTTGAAACAGGAAAGGACCTTCCCTGAACTGTTTCCATAAAGTTGGAAACACGCCGTTTTCGAAACTACTATCCACATTCATGCGTCCACGTAGTTTTGGCCACAGGGTGTACGCGGACATGACAGCGCAAGTGGGACTTTCTATTTTTTGGAGCGTTTCAAGGAGAACTTTCCTTTTACAGAGGGAAGAGGTCAGAGGACATGTAGACACTCAGAAAACAAACAAGTGTACATGTAATAAAAACACGGACCTAAATCCCATCCTCCACCTGCACACAAACTCACTCCACAGAGAAACACACATTCAAAACCATGTTCCCCTGTCTCTGCCCATCACGACCAAGATTCCCCCCGAACTCCCACCGCGTTACGGCTGCCAAATCCCAACCACTTTCATCTGCCAGGGCCGCGATGGAGTGCACACACGGCGCATAGACTTCTGCAATTACATTATACACACCAGCGGAGGAGATGAGAGGGGAGGCTTAGACGGAGTCATGGAAGACGGGAGGAAGACAGATGGAGATGAGGGGGGAAAAACAGTGGAGAGAGGGGAGGATGAAAGACGACAGGAATATGACAGCGAGGGAAGAATGAGCCGGGGGGGTGAGGAGAACGAGAACGGAGAGCAATTATCTCGGGCAGATATCAAGAGATGACGGCTGGATTTTCAATCCTTTGGTTTTGAGAGAAAAGATGGACGAAGGTCAAAGTGAGATGGATGGATGGAGAGGGAGGAAAAAAGATCAATGATGGAGGTAGTGGTAGAAAAAAAAAAAAGCGAGAGAAGGAGAGAGGGTGGAGGGAAAACAGGGAGTAGGAGGAGGAGTAGCATGTGGATATTGATTAAATGATGAAATCTAGCAGTTCAGGTGGATGTACAGGCAAACTGACACACTGTTCCCACATGTCCTTGTTTGTCCTTCACGTTTTAGACCAGATTGTGCAATTTATTTATTTATGCCCATTCATAATTTAACGTTTTATGATGCATTTAGCCCCCCCCTTTTCTCTTTTTTAACAGTTTGCAATTTGCTGTATATAAACTTTCTATATACAAGGGGAACAGACACACAAGACACTGACACAAAAACATAAGATACCTAAACTTCACCCATCCATCTTCCCCCAGCCCATAACCATAAAAGAGCTGGGTTACGCTATATGCTCAACTGCCCAATCATTTATTTCACACTAATAATCAGTGACTCTTAGTATGAGTGGATGGACGTAGTTTCCAAAAAAAATGATTTCATATTTCCAAAAAATGTGTGTGTTGTCCTTTCGGCAGCGAACCAATATTTTTCCATTGCCAAGCACGAGGAGAGGTCTGCTAGCTACCAGCTAACAGTTAGGACGTCTGCAATTTTTCCATAAAAACAGCAGCTGTGTGCCCCGCGGAGCTGGACCAATCAACCGCTCAGGGCCGTGTGTCAGGACTGAAACAGCAGCGCAGAAATGCCAAAGATACGTCCGATACTTGCGTAGTTTAGAAACGAGCGTTGCCGCCACGAAGCGCTGACGGGTTTGTTTTTCAGCTGCAACATGTCCCGGCTCAGTAAATGTCTTGGCATGACGACGATCATTTATTGGCACTAAACAGAAAAGTACAGCGGAGGCTGATGTGAATGTCAATCTTTTTTTTTCAGGTGTTTA
Source organism: Xiphias gladius (assembly GCF_016859285.1). Taxonomy (NCBI): domain Eukaryota; kingdom Metazoa; phylum Chordata; class Actinopteri; order Istiophoriformes; family Xiphiidae; genus Xiphias; species Xiphias gladius. The sequence continues at coordinate 3,419,858 of NC_053412.1, forward strand.
GTCATAAACCGAACTACTGGACAAACCGTCCAAAAAGAGCATAGTTGACAGAAACCGCCAATTTTCAACTGCTGAGTCTCTGTACACTCCCAACAAACAAGAGAGCGAGGTACCGTGTTCTGATCTTCAAAGTTCCCTTTTAAAAGCAAACAAACAAGGTTTTAGTGCCGGTCCGTCTGTTTCTTGAAAATGCCCCCTTATACACTGTAGTTGATAGGTGCTTTGATATAATAACAATTCAAAAAATTCGAGATACTCCTTAAAAAAAAACCCAGAATCAAACATGCTAATAAAACACGCTAAGCAGAGTCTAAGACGAATATGTTCTCCGGGCTCCAGTCTCATCTAAACTGACTAACAGACAACTTGTTCTTAATAATAATCAGAATCAGAAGTGGAAGCTGTTTGAGGTTATTAGTTGTGCTTACTAAATATCCTACAATGAGACTGTACCATTAGCAAATTAAATAAATGATCTTTTCTGTTATTTAAGAATATTTCTCTATTTTATCTATTTTTCTCCAATGAAGTGACATTTTTCAGTTGCTACGCTTGATCTTATTCTGTCTTGTTGCCAGGGTGCGTTCGCTTTCGATTTATTTCTGTCAACAGAGACACGCATGCATATACACACACACACACACACACACAGGCACGCACCAAGGCAATTCTTTGATCTTTCCCCACAACGCCCTGTTCTTTTTATTGTACGAGGAGACGGGGGAAAAAAAAAAAAAAGGCTCCCACCAAACTCCGAGACTGCGATTCTCCGCAGCCCCTAGCAACGCTACACCGACGGCGCCTCCATCATCACAAAAACAACAACAAGCCCGGTGACGAGCGGTGTTCACGTCGTTCCCCCTGGAGTAGAGTAGTCCGTGACGTACGACTCGGGCCGGACCGCCGACCGTAAATCACAGCAAAGTAACAGTTTGCTGATGGACTCAGACAGCCTAATCTGGCTAATGGCTCCCTACCACTCTCTCCGCAATGGATGGGTGCCGGTGTGTGTGTGGGTGTGTGTGTGTGTGTGTGTGTGTGTGTGCACGCAAGCTCTAGATACAGCAATAACCCGGGCGTGTTTATCAAGACAGAGTTTGATCGTGGACGGATTATGAGACAGCGAGCCCCTGGACACAAACACGTAAACCCCCTCCTGCATGGGAGCAAGAGCCCACGGACTGAAAGACACAGGAAATGACGCTTCACATGTGGTCATGTTACTCATCTCGGTGGTCGTTTTTCCGCCTCTGTGCAGCCGTTTCGGGCCTCTCTGCCGTTTTGTCTCTCTTTGTGGTCATTTAGCGTCTCTGCACTCACGCCACCCCCTGCGGTCGTTTCTCTTTTGTAGCCACTGACAGTCTCTCTTTGCGGCCGCTCGACCAACTTTCCAACAAGATACATTGACATGCTGCCCCCTCAGGCCACCAGGCCTCTGCCCGCCAGGCCCGGGTCAGTAATTCTTACATGAGTATGACTATACGAAGTTGAGACGTGACATGATAGGACCATGAATTCTTGTGTAACTTTCTGTGAGTTGCTGATCACAATTCCTGATTAATGACCACATTATGCAACGACATTTTTTTGAGCTGGACCCAAATGTCAGCAGTTAGATGAGAATTTTAATGTGCTCTCGGGCCCCCGGACAGGTTGAGTCATGTCCCGCCAGAGCGCATGGGAACGGAGCTCTGCCGGATTCCTGAGCAGCAAGATGGCAGTGATGCTGCAGAAACTGAAGCAAGCCAGGTAAGAGGGGGAAATCGCCAGGTCGCCGGGGGGAAAAATCAGAGCGAGCGAAGAGAATAAATACCACAATCAAGAGTGAGGGAGCAGTGATGTGAGGCTGAGCAGAGCGTGAATAAAGAAGCGCTCTGCCCTGCTGCTTTTCAGTGAAGACCTGCCGTCGTCGCAGTTGGTGCATTTTTATGATCCCCACATGCTGCCAAACGTTCAGCTCTCTGCTCTCTTTTTTTTTCCTCCTCCCCGAAAGTCCTGGTAGAATTTTTAGGCTGAAGACCAACAGGGTTTTCGTCTCATGCCCAAGTTTTTCTTCCCGGGAGCAGCGAGACGCACCACAGGAAAACACTTTGTCTCGGTTCATGGTCCAGTCGTCATCCACGGCACAAAAAGCCAGATGTGCAGCACAGAAAGTAGCTGTAGTCATGTGTAGTCAAATGTTTAAATGTTTGCATGTGTTACGTTGCCCAACGTGAACCACAAAACTACAAATCCAGTCCGGGGCCCTGGTTTCCCGTCATCTCTCCACTGTTGCTTCAAAGTTGAAACCCAGCTTTCCCTCCTGACCCTTGTAGATGTGTCTCATCTGCCTACGCGTCACTGACGACCGGGCAAACGCCGCCTGCCGAGGACGATCCTGTGGCACAATCAAAGGCTCCGTAATCGCCGCTAAATGGGCCCCCGCGGTGAGGTTGTTTTCGAGGATGAACTGTCAGTATCAAAAAAATACATTTAGATCTATGACTCTCAAGATAAAGATTCTACGCAGCGCACGATCAAGCACAACTCTAAAATAAAAACAAGAGAGCTTGTTCTGCCTGGTGAAGCCTGAAATGATCCCAAGTTCTTGTTGGGAAAAGGCAATTTTGAAGTTACTAGATTGTAAAGTAAATAGTTTTATACGTAGAATAGCACGGGGGGCTTTTTTAGAAGCTTCAATCGGAACGTTAGGTTATAATCAGGTGGCGCGCCCACGTTCAACAGCTCTGCCCGTTGTATGGCATTCAAGAGTCCACCTTTGAAAGCCAGATGTGATCGCATCCTGAACTTCTGTTTGCGTCAGGCTGTCCTGCAGATACTTCGGCGTCATCTTCCAGCGATCTGTGCTTCAACTAGTGGTAATATTGAAGGAGAGCAAGCTTTTCCTTTTCCCCAGCTGGTTTTTCACGACCGAAAATCCTTATCTAAACCAGAGGTTGGTGGCAAAGAGCAGCGACGACGCAGGGTGGTTGACGAGCTCCTGCAAGGAGGTGGTGTTTATGTCACGAGCCGGGGAAGGTGACGGCCACGAGGGGAAACATAAAGGCACACTTCGCTGGCCGGATCAATACGGGGGCCTCGTAAACGCAGATTAGCCGCCTCTTGGTATCCAGCCAAGGAGAAGCACGTTGATAAGCGGCCTTTGGCAAACGAACCCATAACATAAACCCTCATGTTAAGAAAAGAAAGAGAGAGCAGGGATCTGACCAGCGGTTCGCGGGAGATTTACGCGCCAACGCATTCTCGCAACAGCTACTTAAACAGGCCGGAGGGTGAGCAGGAGAATGCTTTGAAAGTCCAACCGCCCGGCCGGACATTCGGTTACGGTCCTGGCAGTTTTACAACAGCTGCCTGTCTGGCTGAAATATAAAGGCGTAAATAGTGCAACTCACCTAAAAGCTAACGGACGAGGTAATGCGTTAACGTCAAGCTGTGCTGCTGTCATGTACTTAACGCTCCGGCTGACGACAAAAAAAAGGCGCCAACTGAGAGAGAGACCTGCCCTTTGTTGTGGGTGGGGATCTTCTTTTTTGTTTAAAAGTACCCTCTTAAATCAGTATGGTGTGGTGGGTCAGCTGCTTCCAACTCATTAGAGTGTTTTTAATGGCTTTTAATCCTTCTACTCCCGTCTCCTCAAAGTTCAGCCCGGCACCTTCGGTACCTCTAGAAAACTTTTGCCTTCGCCCTGGAATTGAAGTTCGGCGGGTCCGAGCGAACTCCGCGGCCGCACGGCGGGAGTTTTTTTGTAGTGACAGGAGAGGGGGGGTTTTAGCTGAATCGATGCAGAGGAGAGAAATAAAAAAAAAGAAAAGGCACAGGTAGAAAGAGAGAGTTGCACTGAAAAGGCGGAAAAATGAGGATAATTTTCCTCTTTTCTGTCCAAAATGCAGTCAGAAGAAAAAAAAACCATCCAACCTGCTTGAAGAAAAAGAGCAGGCACCTTGAGGTGACTGCTCTTCAGTCCTGCTAGAACTGACTCTAGTCCTGACTGCTGCCTCTTTTCCTGTTTTTCATTGCATTACAACCCGTTTATCGTTCTTGATGTTTAATATCGCATCGAAATTACCTTCCACTTTTCATCTGTCTCCTTATATTTGTTCTTTTGTTGGTCGATATCACTGTAGAGACAAACAGCTTTGACACAGATTGATGCACCTCAGCTCATTTGTTGGTTGGTAATTGTCTGCTCTGCAAATTTGACGAGACAAATTTCGCATTTGTGTGGTTTTGCACGTGTGCACGCGTTTGCCTCTGCATTTCGGTTTGTTTTACGGAATTTGCTTTCAGGGAGGCGTGTTTTTCGTGTTCGATGCGGATGGAGCACCTTCGGATGAGCTTGAATGAAGGGAAACGGTGCGAGAGACATTTGTTCACACACACACACGTTCCGGTACACATATCTGACTTACGCAAGTTGTTTGCACCTCTGTGTCATTCCGGCAACGCCGTTTTTTGAACCTAACTTTGATGCAAAGGTTGTGCGAGCTTTCGTGTCGTGGAAACTCGGAACTGGAAAATCTTAAGCAGGGACTCACTTGCTCCGACCATCCCCGGTGTTTGCCAGCAGGCCAGAAGCAGCAGCAGCAGCAGCAGCAGCCCGAGGTCCAGGTGAACGGCCGCGGTCATAACCTTCTCTGTCTGCGCGCACGCTCACGCGCGCACCTCTGGCTCCCTCAGCACCTTCTGCCCCCCCCCCCCCACCTCCCCCCTCCTTAACTCTCCTGCTTCCTACTGGAAGTTTCCCCACGGGGTCCCCGCTGTCTCCTCGTCACCCTTCATCTTCTGTCTCCTCGCAACGCGGGCACAGTCTCGGCACCCCGCTCCGCGCGGGCGTTTTATTTTCCAACTTGCCCAAAAGTAGGTCGGCAGGCAGGTGTGCGGCCGCGAGTTCAGACGGCCCCCGCCGCGTGAAAATGAAACGACATTTCCCAGCCCCCTCCGCCGTGGGTTGCAATCCCGCGGCCCGGGGACGCTAACAGGTAGTTCGACCCCCTCCGCCGCCGCCGCCGCCGCCGGTCCTCGGCTCTGCTCGTGTCTAGCGGGCTCGATCCTGCGTCAAACGTCAGCCGGAGACGGCGTCTCGGCGCCGCGGACAGCGCTCAGGCAGGTCGACTGTCATTTCAGCGAGGAGGGAAGAGGGGGAAACAAAAACAGAGCTCAAATAACCCAAATCGGCGTTTGTTTGTTTTTTAAAATACGTCGGCGGGTCGGTTGAAGAGGAGGCTTGAGACGCAGGAGCGCAAAGGTGCTGTGAGAGATCCAGAGGGCTGACAGATCATGGGAAACCCGGAGGAGCAGAAAACGTCTCTGTCTGCAGGAGCTTCGGTGGTAACTCCTCCGGCCAATCACACCCCCCCAAACACACACACACACAGAGAGAGAGAGAGAGAGAGGGGGGGGCGTCTGCACGGTGCTTCTCTCAGCACTGACGTTACAAATCCTGTCACCACACAGGGGGATGAGGATGAGGATCGTGGCGCGCGTTTCATCACCGAATTACCCGCACGTCGTCAGCGATCAACACGCTCACGAGGCAACTGTTGATCATGGTGTCAGGTTACAAAGATTCACCTTCCCTCAGGTAAATCGGCCGCCACTCCCCGACTCGGCGCCATTTATGGGCTCGGTAAACAGCAGCTGATGGATTTATTGCCTGTATCTGGTGCAGTTACTGGTGCACTGTGCGGGCAACTTCTCCCCTGCGGGCAGGACGTCTCCAGCGCAGCTGCAGGACATCTGGACCGAAAGCCATTTATAAACTGCTCATTAGCACCTACAGCTGCTCACTTACTCGAGTCAACGTTGAGCGAGTGCTCTCTGCTTCCATCAGAAGCCTCAGAAGAAGTGAGATTTCTGGGGGGGGGGCCAAAAAAAAAACCCCCCCAAACCCCCAAACCTTCCTGAAATGAAATAAAATTAAGATTCGTCTCATTTCTTTACAGAAACAGGCATCGAGACACTTTCCTTCAGGATCTGTCAAACACAAAAGCTGCGAAACACAGGAATTCGTTTTTTTTTTTATTTTCAATATTATTTAAAGGAGGGGGGGGGCAGAGGGAGAGGAGAGGGGCGAAATGATGGCGTTTAATCAGTCTGAAAAACACAGGCGCGTGCATGTGATCCCAGCGCACGGAACAGCATCCGCGACACCAGTGCAGTCTCGCGAGCGGGGGGGCTATGACGAGCCCCCTGCTCGCGGGACCGCGCTTGTGCACGCGGAAGAGAAATGCTCGCTCGCGAGGATGCTTTTCCGCTCGCGCACACTTGAACCGTGCTTTCGTTTCACGTGCACGCACCTGGTTTTTATGAGCATTGGGTTTGAGGCTCATTAAACGCCATTAAACGCCCCGTTTATTTGGGACCGGAGCATGTGAAGAACCTGGCCAGCCAGAACCTCTTCTTTTTGAGCTTCTTGTCCAGCATTTCCTTCATCTTGCTCTCGATATCATCCATCCTGGAGCCCAGGTCGCTCTCCCTCTCAGACCACTGCTGCTGCTTCTCGGTCAGGGTTTGCTGGAGCCCTTCAGTTGCTCTCTGGAGAGAAGCCCTCTCCTCCTGCCACTGTTTCAGGTGGACCTGCAGCTGCTCCTCCACTTTCTCCCGGGCGGCTGTGACCTCAGCGTTCACCTTTTTCAGGTGCTCCAGCTGAACGATGTAGGAGGCCTTTGCTTTTTCTGTCTCCTCCCGAGCCTCCTCTTTCATCTTCAGTAGATCTTTCTCTAGCTGACCTACTTTTAGTTCTGCCTCTTCCACGGCAGAGTTCTTTTTGTGAAGCTCACCCTTCAGTCCCAGGGTGACCGTTTCATTTTTTACTCTGAGGGCTTCTTCAGCCCCGAGTTTTTCTTTGAGCTGCTGTATTTCGCACAGAAGAACTTCTTTCTCCTTCTGGTTTTCGGCAGCCTCCTCGCCCAGGTCCTGCTGTCGCTGCAGCTGCGGCTCTGGACCAGCAGCGTCCGCGCCCTGCCTGTCCTCTGTCTGGTCGGGCTGGTCGGTCTGCTGCTCCCGGTCCACCTGGGTGCTGCGGCACGCGCTTTGCCGCTTCAGCGCCTGCTTTGCCATGTCCATTTTGAGACTGAGACCGGCGACTTTGTTCTCAGAGTCGGCCAGGTCACGGCGCGTCTCCTCCAGCTGGGCCTTCAGCGTTGCGATGGACTCTCGTGCAGCCGCGAGTCTGCAGTCGGACAGGTGCTCCTTGAATTGAGAGTCCGTGAGCTGATCTCTCAGAAGAGCATTTGCCTTCCTCAGCTCGGTCAATTTGTCCTCCTGGACGGTGGACTCCACCTGACAGCCGAAGTCCACGGCGTCTCTTACTTCCTGTTCTTTCTTTCGTTGGGCCTCCATATTCCTTCTTTTCTTTGGTTTGTACGCTTTCCGGTTTTGGCTCTTATCCATCGTGGCAGTGAAACTACTGACTGAACAAACAGAGCTGTGCACCAGTTTTATAGCCTCAGTGTTCCGTTTGTGTCATAGTGACAGTTCCATCTGTTCATTCTCTTTAGAATTCCCTGTCAGAATGTTTATTTTTAAACAAAACCAAAGCCGTTCAATGAAGAAAAAACATTAGGTCTTCAGGTTTGTCATATGTACTAAATTATCTGGATGACGATGGACCTTTTCAGATAACAATACAGCAAAGCAATAGACTTTTGCTCTGGGACAATTCTGCATCAGCGGAGAGTTTGGGCCTCAGTTATAATCATTGCCTTTACATATTTTATATATATATTTTTTTATTCTTTATGACATTAAATCAGATTAAATCACATTACATGTGATCACCAATGCCAAGTATTCCCATGTGAAAGCAACGATCAGATGCGCGCCACAGACAAAGACGATAGCTGTGTCTCCGTTAGTGCCAGCGAGCCTTTTATATTTAGTGTATTTGTTGTATTTATTTTTCCATCTGATTCATCTCGTTTCAGTTACTGCGCTGCAGGCGCCGGCCCTCAAATCCTCTGACTGGTCTCACGTGAAAAAATGTGAACACGTGTATTAGCCATGCTAGCGGCGTCGCGCAATGTGTCAGTTTACAGCCTGTCCGTCCGCCCACCGCTTCGGCCTGAACACGAGGTGTGTCAGCGGCCATGGGGTGGATTGCCGTGAAGTTTTTGTCCAGACTTTCATGCACCCCAGACAACTTCTGGTGGATCCCCCCGGCCTTTCGTCTGGCGCCACCAGCATATCAACAATTTCACGTATTCAGCGAAATCTCAAATTCAAATCCATCCTCCAATCGTTGAGTTGGCACAAAGTCTTTTTACAGACATTCTTGGTTCCCAGAGGGATGAATCCCACGGACTCTGGTGATCCCCTCAACTTTTCATTTAGTGCCATCATCATCATCATCATCACTGCATTTAATTTTCTCCAATAATTTGGTTTAGTTTTAAATACGTTTTATTTAACTAGGAAGTCTCTCGAGTGACATTGTTTCCTTTGCAAGAGAAACGTGGCCAATCGACTTAAGTCACATAAAAAAATAATTTTTCTACTCTATAGCATGTTAACAAAAGTCATAAGAGGCATAAAAGACAGAGTTTTATTATCTAATAAAGTTACATGTTTTTATTCATCATAAAGCACGTTATGAAAGTAAAGACCAACTACTTCCTCTACAGCTTGAACTCTTAAAATTAAAACTGCTTGGGAACCCTTGATTTTCATCTGAAATCCTTTTTAGAAGCCTGAAGAGATAAAACAATCAAGTATTTCACAGAAAATTTAAAACTGTACATAAAAGATCATGTTTTTTTCTCAGTTTTTTGCAGACCTGTGTTTTTGTCCTTCTGTCTAGCCTGTTGTTCACGTTATGACCAACAACCAAGTGTTTAAACCACTACAGTACCACAATAAATCCCTGTCATATTCTTGTAATAACGAGACTCATGTACTACAAGCCTGCAACTGTACTTGGAGTAAAAGTAAAAACAGCAGTTAAAGCAGGTAAACTAACTCCCCATTTAGTAGTGACATTAAAAGGTAGGGTTAAGGTTGCTATAGATTTTTCAATATATAAAGAGCAAATTATTTTCTCCTTGTTAAATTTCTTCTCATAATATTACCTTGAAAATTCAGCTGTGGCAACCGTGCGGCTATAAAATGGGGGATAGAACACGATGACCTTGGCTTATTAAATCTGCTCAAACAAAAGCCCTTGTTTCAAACCTGTGGGGCAGCGGTGACAGTCTTCAGCCATCATTAATCTCGGGTTGAAGCTTTCGATTTAGCCCCCCCCATTTATTTTTATCCATTTTTTGCTCTGCACCAGTTATTTGGCCGCAGAGTCTCAGAGTCTGACATCTTTGACATTAAATATTGATCCTAGATCAAAAGGCAGTTCAAGTTTTTGGTATTGATTTTCGGCGATCAAATGGTGGCAAACCGTCTCCACTTCAAAGGTGTAAACTAGAAAGGACGTTTTTTTCTTTTTTTTTCAGAGTACACTTGTTTTCATTTAGTGCTGCATGTTGAAATTTCAGCGTTAAACACTCTTGTCAGCTGCAAATGAGCGAGAGAGGTCACTCGTATGATGGATGGATCTCTGCAGAGTTTTCCCCACAAAGAGGAAGACCGTTGCCATAATAGATACTATTTGTATACACCATGTACCATATACTGATGGCCGTGGTATGCTGTTTTTTTTTTTAACAGTAAGTATACAACTTATTAACACATTTCCCCAGTTATTATTACCGGGCTTTTATGAAAAATGTGCACAGATAGCATCCTCAAACTGCAACTTTGGAGCCTTGTCGTCACTTAACAATCGCAACGAAAAGCAAAAAAAGATTGTCAGATTCACAATTGTTTTTTTTTCCCCAAAAAATCTTCCTCGAGTTGGCTCACCTCCACCAGGAATTTGTTTTAATCGTTTGCAGTGGTGAGGAGCTCCTCCCGCACCGTGTGGCCATCACAACTCCAGCTGTTCTCAGTTTGCATACAGACTTTGTTGGTACTTTTTCTGGTACTTTTGTACGTGCGTGGAATTAGTACGTAGTATGGATTCGGGACACAGCTTCTGTTTGATTTTCTCATTATTTATGACAGTTTGTGCTGAGAGGTTTTCATCTTTTACTGTCTCGTGTGACGTATTGTTATTAAAGAAGTGTTTCGTTTTCTACATTTACATTTGCTCTTTTGGCGGATGCTTTAATCCAGAGCGACTTACAAGAGAGGGACAGCACCAAAGCTTCAGTACATTAGGAGACCTTGAAGTAAGTGCTAAGTGCTGAACCAAGTCGAAAAGACAAATTGCGCAGTAAGTGCTAGCTTATATGGGCTGGCATTATAGGATGCTGGAGGTGTTAGGTGGAAGTTTCTGTTGATCAGTGTCAAAAATTTACTCTACATGGACATTAAACAAAAGGACTGAACTTTACCAATGTCATTATTAAAAATTTCTGATAATGCCAAAGCAGTCGAGAAGTTTTACAGCTTTGTCCGAAAACCTACGGGGTCACAGATCTATGAAATAGGATCAATTATCCGGACATAAAACCGGTGTTTCTTTTGTGGACAGGAGCTCAGCTGAGAGGGTTCAGACATCTGCTCAGGATGCCTCCAGTACGCCTCCCTGTGGCAATCACTTTTGAGCAACTGGGAGAAGACGAAAGCAGGGAAGATCAAGAACATGCCGGAGGCTTTAAATACCCCCATCTGGTCTGGGCACGCCTCAGGATTCCCCCCGTGCAAAAGCTGAATCATCCAATGGAGAGAGGGACCTTTCTGCCCTACAAAAGGCAGAGACCAGTATCTATAGAAGCAGTTGAGTTGAGAAAAAAGGGTTTAAAGTTTTCAGGTTGATCTGCAAACTGAGTAACAGAGACATAAATTGTAATGTCTTTAATTAAATACCTTTAGCAGGAGTTAGCCGGCTTTGTTTTCTCCCTTGTGAATGAACTGGCAGGGGAAAAAAATGTGTGAATGGGTGGAAAATAAAGTGTCTTGATGTCAAAAACTGCAGTGGAATGACCTTTAACATCTGACTTGCCAGCAGCCCAAAGGTTTTCCAGACTAAATGCTGTGCATTTCGCTCGTGTTGAAATTCTCACTCCTACCGAGAAAATTCTGTTGAAACCTCACGGTTTATCACAGCTGTCGTTGCCTTGTTGTTAAAGTTTCGCTTCACTTGCAGGCTTGATGAGCTGTGCTTTCTCCCTGCACCCAGGAGGACTTGTTGGTGAAAATCAAGCAAAGTTTTACTTCCTTGTTTATTGCAGTATGCAAATGTGCTTCTGCGGTATAAAGAAAGAGCCCGTAAGTCACGATGCAGAGTAAAAGGATTAAGGGCGCGTCTGCTTTGAATAACACACAATGTAGGATAGATGCATCACGGCAACATCTCTGACAAATTTTAAATCTGACATTCGGCTTTTCAATATTTGAGTCTGAGCTAATTTTTCTGGGGTTTCTTTTCAATCAGGCTCAAAAATATAGCGCTACATGTCAATGGGAACTTAATTATCTAATAATTAATAATAATTTTGAATGGATTTTGGTTACTGAATACATTTTTCATGCAGCATTTGATCATGTTTGCAGGCTTTGTTGATCTGTTTCGAGCAGATTCTGTTCAGATGATCTGATAACGGTTGCACTGACAATGAATTCTTTCACCGGTTTTAATGTCTGATTATTAACTGAAGTTTACAGTCCTTCTGAAGCGCCGCTACCCTAACGCCACATACTAATGAAGACATACACCGGAAGCAAGGTACTGAAGTAGACTCACTGTTTACCTCAATAACATGTCAGTGTACCGACTCCGTCCACCAAGGGGAGCTAGCAGCCTGCAGAACATTAGCTGTCCATTGGCAACGCCAAGATTATGAGTCAACCAACTTCAGAACGTGTCTTCCTACAGCAGAGCAAGCACATCAAGTGCAGGCCCAGTGAAATGAGGCTGCTTTTATAAAGGCCAAACCACAGCATGATTTGTCAGTGGATTTGGTGGCAAATGGATTTAAAAAGCAAAAAGGACTAACTACCCATTCAGGGACTGTGCAGCCGCGGGAGTGTAAACTGCATGCATCCTAGAGACCAAAAATCACACCCAAACCATATCAGTGACAAGGCAACAGTGAGGTGTAATAAAAACACACCCAATCTAAATGAAAGAACCAACAAAGCGTTAGCAATTGGCGGGATAAATCCACTGTTTACAATCCCTTGTCTCAGTGGTTCCCAATTTAGAGGTCGGGACCCCCGAGATTAATCTGAGGGGTCATGAAATGATTAACAAGACAGAAAAGAAGATGACAAAACATTACGGCTGTACAAAAGTCTGCTTATTTTTTCTGGATTTTCACAAATCTTTGCTTTTTTTTCATTAAGTATTGGAGAGTTGAACCTAATCAGGACCTGTCACACTCTTTGATCAAACTGCTCGCTGCTCGTGGAGAACCTGTGAGCAGGGGTCCTGAGCTTGCATTACTCGGTGGGGTTCACAAGCCAAAAAAGGTTGCCCCCGTCTTGTGATAAAGCTCTTACAACCCTTGCAGACAACTAACTTCCCCATTTAGAGAAATAATGTAATTTTTAAGTACCTTAAATACCAAGTCTCCTCAGACGGCCAAGTGTTGTTAAATGTTCCACAGTCATGGCTTAAGACAAAGGGGGATCATGCTTTTACTGTTTACTTTACTTTTGCATGTATTTAATCATAAACCAAAGTAAGGGACGGGTACAATTTTTCACCTGACGATGACGCTAGATGAACGGTGAAGGAATCACCAGCGTAATTACAATTCATCCTGAGGCTCGAGACATTTCACTCACAACCACAAAATGTCAGCCACATGGTGGCGCTACGGGAAAACCCAGCTGATCACCAAAGTCATTAGGATTCATCCCCTGGGGAACACGAACGTTTTGTACGAGATTTCGCGACAATCCTTCCCGCAGTTCTTGAAATATTTCAGTCTGGATCAAAGCGGTGGACCGACCAACCAGAAGCCACGCTGCTAACATAGATAAAAAGCTTCAATTATATTGTCATCCCAATATATCATCCCAATATATTGGCATGAGTTATGAGCGCTCACATTTGTTCCTTGAATACTCGCTACTAAACCATGTTTACTTAACAATCTTCATGGGCCATCCCGAAACAGTACTTTTAAAAGCAAATGTATTAAAATTAAATCTGTCCCTGTTGCAAAAACAAACAAACAAAAAAAAAAGCACTGGGCTGAAGGGTTCATTCTAATTTTTCACAGCTGAGTGGTTTATGATAACAGAATCCCTCACAGATGTGAATGCAAATTAAAATACATAATGAATATGATGGCAAGAATTACAAATCACAAACGCTCCCTTGCTTCTTGCTTGGTCTCATATATTCCTACTTATCTATTTAAATGAGGCTGCTTGTTCAGATTTGTCTTTGTATTTCACACTTTTCTGCACCCGGCACAGATCAGAACCTGCCCACATGAAAACCACTGGATCTTTACTTGAGGGGGAAAGAGAAATGCTTGAACTTACAAGGCCTGATTTATTATTATTATTTTTTTAATTCTTTGCTAATGATGGAAGCCAGCCATGCATGGGCTAAGTGAGCAGCTCCACATATGGTGCTGCAGCCATGAGGAATGTCAGTTTCAGTAAGCAGCAAATCCACTGTGTGCCCACATCCTTCCTGCAGGATAGACGCTGCTTTTAACAAAATCTGGACGAATGAAAGGAATAAAAAAATAAAAATAAGGGGGTTGCTGGATGGTGCCTGTTCGAAAGAATCTGATAAAGCAGAAGATGATGTTTGGTTTGAACCATGACTACATGACACTGGTGCTAAAGCCTTACATTTAATTTGAAGTTATTTGTGGTTAAAGGTGGCAGGTTAAATGAAACTAATTCTTCAAGCTGTTTTACCTTTATATACGTGTTTTTGTAGTGGATATTTATTTCTCGATGTAGCTTTTATTGATTTAGTGCGTCTTGTGGACCCATAAATAGATCTGCCGAAAAAGAATACAGCACAAACGACTCAATGTCTTCCAGAATAATCCACCCCTTTGCCTTTGAAAGCTGACAAAACACAGTTGGGGCTTATTCTGGGAGCTGATTCACCAACCACAACCAGGGTTTCAGCCGGTTCAGATAAGACATCGCCGTCCTGCCTGCCCTGTTTAAATGACCAATGATCTCAAGCGAAACACACAAAGACTGCCGCAGAGATTTTGCTGTAGTGGCCACTGTTTTAATTTTAGGTCGCATGACGCTTTTCCAAACAAATTCTACTGTCATTATGTCTCACCAAAGCACGCTGCCAAGCTCATTTCATTTGTCATAAGAAATGCTTCTTCTTGGCGGGCTACCGACTGTCAGAGAACTGTGTATCATTGTCTTGCATTTGTGTCCTTGTGCATGTGGATGAGATACTATCAAAACTGGGACCCACTACTAAAAGCGTTTCTCCGTGGAGCCACACTGATGGATGTATTACTGAAAGGGCCTACCGGGCACAGGCCCAGGGGCCCAAGAGGTCAGGGGGCTCTAGCCGTGCCAGATCCCCTCTGTTTGAAGTTACTGGAAACATTTACTGTGAAAGACACAAGATGACTATAAAAGAGACGCAAAATGACCACAGAGACACACAAAACAACCACCAACAACTACAATAAGTTGCAAAGGCTACAGAGAGACACAGGGATCCTTTAAATCCCCCCAAATCTTAAAAGTATTGAAAAGTTGTATCGGTGTAGTTATTAGTTGTATCTGCCGTTCATGTTTGTGGGCCAAACAAATGTGGAAGCCCGAAGACTCCTTTGCCGTATGTTCCTGGCGAACAACCTTCATTGGGACGAATGCAGCAAAATACTGAAACACATCTCTGTGGAGACACCTGAGCGGCACCTGATGACACAGTACAGGGGTAAAACGCAAACGCAAAGATCTTAATTTACGGCTTTTTAGCACCACTCCACTATACTTCACTTCAGCTTGACCAAACTAAACTGCTTCTCTAAAGTGACATGACGTGATCTCCATCTTGCCCGGCACTTAACTGCACCGTACATGTTGTCTGTCTGAAACGCCACGCACCCTAATATCAAGATATTCCCAGATTGAGTTAAACACAGACTTGAACCAATCCAGGATTTTATTTCACAGTTTTGGTCGTATGGATTTTGATCAGAAATCCATAAATCTGTCTGAGCACGCTGCTACAATGGTTTGTGAAAACTGAAAAAGAATTTCATATTATGTTCTGCACACTGAACCTTATCTTAACCCTCATTTGAACCCAAAATGTACCATTTAAACCAACATGTCCTCATTTTTAGGGTATTTCCCCTCACCTTCTCATGCTTTTGAGCACATCTGGTCCTCACAAGTATAGAGCAAGACCACATAAGCCCTTTGCATACAGTACACAGACACTCACATACACACCCTCATGCAAACAGTGACACTTCCAGTATATTCAGGGCATCAAGGCTTCAGTCCTACTGACACCCAGGGGAACTTGTGTCCTTTGTCAAAGCAACTGGTTCTGCCACACTGGCAGCTTCAGCTAGGAGGCAGCCACTGTGTGTGTGTGTGTGTGTGTGTGTGTGTGTGTGTGTGTGGTCAATAGCCAGAGTATGAGAGAGAGACAGAAATCACTGTATGTGTTCTGTGTGTGATCGTATCCAAATGTAAAACCACTTACAGTCATCCTCGCGCCTTTTGATTGACAGGTGATCTCTAGCAGCAGCACAGCTACGAGACCTTAGCAACAAGGACAGAGAACAAGACGTTTCAGCACTTAATCTGTCATCTTGGAAAAGGCGTATTTTCCCAGCAGGGACTGCAGCCAAAAAAATGATTGCTTCACGTTGGAAACCTCCAGATTAATTTATAAAAACCCAACGGGTTAACACTTTTCTCGACATTATTAATTTGAAGCTGTTGAGTGGTGCAAAACCTGGAACCAGTCTAGCCAATACCGGCTTTTTATTGGCAGGGGATTTAGGACAATTTTATTGTATTTTCATGTATTACATCTTTAATATTTCAGTTGGAGGATGGGAGTTAAAACTGGGGCAATTATTGTTCCACTCCCTTTTCTCCAGTGTCCTTTTCCTGCTTGCCAATTCTCGTTTCTTTCATCAGTCTGTAAAATGATCCTCGGGTCCACTTTCCATATTCTAAGAATAACCGGCTCCATTAGAGCAGCTGCTGTAAGAAACTGAAGCCGTTGTGATTCGTGTCCGTAAAACTCACCCGCTCAACGCTTTTTTCAACGTTTTAGTTGTAATCTCGGCTGCCTAAAAACTTCTACAGCATTCAGTCCCCCATGTCCTCCTGTCATTAAAGACACGTCTGAGCCAACCACGACCCATCGGCTCGCTCAAGGACTCTCCTCCGTCGGGCTGTGACATTTAGCCCACAAATGTTTAGGGCTTATAGGAAATGGTGTTTGTAAAGGGCCACTAACGCACAGAAATACCTAATAAACTATGATATTAGATCGTTTTTCAAAGAACTTCCATCCTTATCTAAACATATGAAGGCAGCCACCGGATATGCTGTCAAGTAAGGTTATATTCTAAGGCTGGATTTTAAATGTCAGTAGGACTATGAACGAGGTTCTCTTTTACTTGTGGAACAGAACCCGCTTGCTCCAGTTCATAATTACTACCATAATTATTAAAAACGGCTGAACACAGAACAGACCTAGTCCAAAAAAAAAAAAACCAAAAAAAAACAACAAGTAAGTAGTGGAATCCGGATGCAAACATTAGCTTCTCATGTCGGAGGTCACATGGTTTGTATGTCTTTCAGGACAGTATCTGTATTTTTAGTGTTCCTATTTATGGTCATTGTTAACTCAGTAGCTCGAGGCCTGCTACTTGAGGCCAATGAGGTCGTCTCAAGTGTTTGTGTGTTACAGGCCCTCTAACTTTGCTAGCGTCAAAAACTGTCCTTCTGAGGTTCAGCAACGTTCCTCCATGTGTGCGCGAGTGTGTCTCATCTCCAGCCTCTGGCGTGGTCAGGTCCGATTTCTATCACTGCACTCTTTGGACAGACTAAGAAAATGGTTTGCTCTGCCGCTGCAATGCAACAGTCATCCATTTCTTCATCTATCCATTCAGCCATTCAAGCATCTTCTCATTCATTCATCTACACATCCATCTGTCTGTCGATTTATCCATCATAAGTCCTCTTTGTAGTCAATCATCTCCAATCCAGATGTGTATTCTTGCACTGCCTGCCCTGCGGTTACCGCACCCATAATCCCCTGGCTCGTATCACTGCAGTTCAAGCACATGGTTGCCCTGCTCATCATCCTCATCTGATTTCACAGCTGTATGTGCCTCGCATCTCAAGATGTCAGTTTCTCATCGGGTGGTTTGAGTCTAAAGCCTATCGGGATTGTTCCAGGGGAGCTCGCGTGTCGATGTATTGTGTTGATTAAAATACATTTCCGTCATATGGTATTTGTTATGACTCAATACCAATGTAACCAAGGTAATCCTCAGATTGAA
This sequence comes from Xiphias gladius, assembly GCF_016859285.1. Taxonomy (NCBI): domain Eukaryota; kingdom Metazoa; phylum Chordata; class Actinopteri; order Istiophoriformes; family Xiphiidae; genus Xiphias; species Xiphias gladius. Next base: position 3,437,335 of record NC_053412.1, read on the forward strand.
GCAGGCAACCTCAGAAAGACCGTGTCACTTTCAACACCTCTGTGCGTCTACATAGGGACAATACACACTGTAAGTGTAAGCAACAATATATAAGCGTTATTAAAACTGCACAAGTCATGATTTTAATGTAAACTACAGCAATTTCATTAACATGAATTACAAACTGGGGCTGCATATGAATAAAGTGTCCGTGCTCTTTGTTAGAGAAAGAATCATCCTGAAATGACAAATATGCACAGTCTCTCAGCTCAGGTATGCAGTTTACAGATGTCACCTCACGGCATCATGTAAAGGCGCAATCGTGCAAGGATGCAGCTTTGGTTTTTGCCATGCCACAAGACTTTACAAATGCGTGCTGTCCTCAGCTACATACATAGTTGTGTTAAAAATGATGGCACCACCATTTTTATGACTGTATAATTTTAGAGAAAATGTCAACAAATGCAAAAAATAAACATTAAGAGATGTTTGGGGCATGGAGGTGGTAAGGATTGGGGCAGGTTAGAGCAGGAATCTCAAATCTACATTTATACTGGAGATAAGAGATGTTTCTTGGGTTTGTGTCAATCTGATGAATCTAAGTCCAATATTCTTTCTATTTTAGCTCAGTTTTTGGTCTCTACCAACTCCTGGGGGAAATATATTGCTCTTTACCTTCTGGATGCTCAGATTTATTTAGCTTTTTCATTACTTCAGCTCTGTGTCATTTCATGCTTTGCAGGTATTGTCCTCTTTGCTCGTCTGACCTACAGTTCTTTGCAGGAAACGGCCAACTTTGGTCTTACATGAGAGTTTGAGAGGAATGCTCAACAGCAGAATTATTGCTTAATATAGGTTTGAATACCAACAATAAAACCAAAGACCTTCTTTTAAAAGGGTCTTTAGAAAGGTGGCGTCAAAGCCAGAGGTATATGGCTTAAACTACTACTCAATTTCTTATAAAAAGTAGCAGCAGCTGCTAAAAACAAGAGAGGGTTTGTTTTCGGTGAAATAAGTTTGACATGACTAGTGTGTGTTTTGATAGCATATGTACCCTGATGTTAGATAATTTGTCTGTACAGACAATAAATTGAGATGATGAGAAAAGATTAGGATCCACAAAAGGGTGAGGATTAAGTAAGCGATGAAATGATAAAAATAAAAAACATAAGGATTACCGTTTTTTGTTTCAGATCAAACCTAAGAGCAGTCCTGCTTGGTAAGTTAGATCCAACAACTGTAGATTGCACAATTTTCCTTTAGAATGTTGTTGAGTCAGGCTGTTCCTGCGTTTTCTCCATGGGGCTTTTGCTTTGTCTAAAGAGGGACGCTCATTTAAATAAAATAGACAGAAAGTGATCTGCAGTGTCAGGGTCAAGACAGGACTTTATGAAAGTTTGAACTAATCTCTCAGCTTTTAAAATGTTCTTTTACAACTTTTAATAGACCCATTTTTTTCTTTTTTGAAATCTCCACAGGAAATCAAGGTTAATATTTCATTCAGAAGACAGCTTGTTGGATTAATCTGGGAAATACAGCATCCCTCTATGACGAAGTGTTGTCTCCTCATCAATGTGTAATATGTTGTCCCCTGTGTGTGACAAACTAAACTAAACTGCAAACTAAACTTCTTTGCAAAAAAATGTTATTGGATATTGTATCTTGCATCTACGTGATACGGTATCTTGTGTTTTTTTGTACACTTACAAAGCAAGAACACAGTGTTTTGAGCCCAGAGGAGTAAAACACAGTCAAAGTTCCTCACCAAATGGAAGTTTATTCATCATCGGTTTTTGCCAGGAGGCAATGTGTACCCATTACTGGCTGCATTGAGTGGAGAGGGTCAGGCAATATTTTCCATTAGGAGCATGGAGTTGCTTTGTGGGGAGTAGCTTAAGAGTTATGGACGAAGGCTTTTAGAGCATGCTGAACACTTATGGGAGGTTTATTGTTCCCAAGACAGAAGAGTGCTCCAGTTATGGCTATCGGGGATAAACTCTCAAAATAAAAGAGGATGGTTAGACATTGTAAAATGGAAAAAGGTTCAAAAGGGCCTTTATGTTTCTTTTTGGATTAAGGTTATTTATATTTAAGTACAGTTTTCTCTCTATGTTTATTACTTTTTACACTAATTTCCCCCTTTATACTGCACAATACTAAGAATATCCGAATCATAGTTTATGCAGGGCCACATGCCTTCCTTTTTTTCTTTTTAATGCGTTTTTAAAAATCTTCTTAGTTTCACATCTATATAGTTAAAGACAGCAGAAGTCATGCACTTTAAGGTGATGTTCTTCAATGATTTACGCCAGAAAATGGGAGTTTATGGGGGTTCATGGGTTTTTCAAAGACCTAAAATACGGCAACAAAAACTTTATGGTATACCTTAAGTTCTCCTCCAAGAAATAGTTATGATAATGGATATGGCACCATAAGGCATCTATAACTTTTAAGCCATGCTTGTGGCATGGATGGCAAAGTAGGTTTTTCTTTCAGTTGACCACCTTGATCCAGAATGAAATATCTCAACAACTATTGGAGGGAACGCTATAATATTTTGTACAGCCATTTATGATTCCCAGAGGATGAATACTAATGACTTTGGTTATCCCCTGCCAGCATGTCGTCGATATTTTTTGGTTTTTAGTGACATGTCTTTACAACTACTGGATGGATTGCCATGAAATATGGTATGCACGTTTATGTTCTCCGCAGGATGAATTGTAATAACCTTGTATGATCTAGTTCCTTTCTAGTATAACCCGGCCGTTTGTCTTGAGACATTCCTTTTGGAGCTTCTGAGGTTTCCCTCATAGCTGTAATCTGCTGAACCCCTAAGGCTTCCTCTGAGATCATTTGCTTTTTTGCGTGCTGTTGCATTTGTTATGAGTTGCTAAAAGCAAAGCAAAATGAGAAGGCTAATGTAGAATAGCGCCTGCCAAATAAATGCCATCATTTTAGAGATTTAAGCAGCCAGGCTTCAGGAACAAATTCACTTAAGATAAAAGATTAAACTTTGTGACATTTTCATTAAAAGGCAAACTTGTACGCTGTCTTATCTTATTTGTCTCTCTCTTCTTTATAATCATTTTTTTTCATCACTTATCTGTTGAATATGTAATGACGAGCAGCGGTAGCAAGTTTGTGCCCAAAAGTGTTGTGAATGTTTTTCTCAGGAAACACTATGGTGGAGGAAAATGAACAAGACCAACCACTGTCTTAATGGAAAATCCCCACTCATCTAATATGAGTAACTGTATTGCTTAAAATATAATTAATTGAAAATATTATTAATACTCTTGAACTCTTTACAAGGTGAATGGGATGAAAAGCAAGCTGTTATTGTTGTTGTTAAAGAATGAAATGTAAAAGCCCTATTTGCTTTTTAAAAAATCATTTTTCAAGCCAAATGTCTATATAATATAGCAAAGATTAATGTTGTTCTTTATAACAAAATGGATCACCAGTTTGGTCAAAACCTTTATCAAATGATCAATATAGAAATTACACCAAATATGCGGACAAAAGCTGTTGATCATAACTGATGAGAAATTTTTTTTGGTATTCAGAGGTTGGAATTTAATAATACCTGCAACTTAATTTTGGAAATGGATGCCTCTGGGATTAGGGAGTGGGAGTGATAACTCACTTTATCAGAAATATAACACTGAGTATCATTATCATACAACTTAATTAATCATAATAGATGTAGATACAGAATAGCAGGAGGCCCAGAATAGTTCCTTGAGGTACAGCAAAGTTTATATTACAAAATTATGAAGTCATTTATTGAATTTTCTAACATGATTTCTCATTAAAAGGACTTAACCATTGTTATAAATTGTTTTTGGACTGATATCCACTAAGCTGGCTGGCTATGGTCCAGTTATCTGACAGTAAGTGATTACATGCTGTTAGTTACTAATGGAAAACCGGCATTGATTGCAGTGGAAACTGTGGCAGAAATAGCTCAAAGTCAATGTGACCACTCTCCTACTTTGCCTCACCCTCTGTTACACACAAAATTCATTTTACGTTTCCACGACTTTTCATTTTTAAGTTACTCTAACCTTTGTTTTATTCCTTTAATCTCACTTTTCTCATTTTCCACTTAAGTTGAATACAAATTTGAGAATTAAGTTGGAAAATACCGTTTTATTCCTCTAAAATAACCCTTTTGTAATTCTCTAGTATTTTTTGAGTTTGCAATACATTTTTCCCAGATTCGAAGGCTTTTTCTATACATAAACTAAAAGTGTTATGAAGTTCCATAAGCACTACAGATTCTCATACACTTTTGTCCCATGACATCTCTACTAATTTGGGGTTTTTATTTATTTTCTTCAATGACTTTTTTTTGAAAAAAAAAATTAGACAGAGATGAAAAAAATGAGAGACACAAAGAGAATGACTAAACTAAACAACTGGTTGCTGCTGCTTGGCCCCTTGACCCCTACACTGCCTGGGTTCCCATCCATGTGTACTAATTTAGTAGCATTCAAAAGTAAAATTTTGTAGCCAAATCTCTAATTACTTACTACTTTGTGCAGCTGACCCAGCCCCCTTTTGTCACCACTCTCCTGCTCTCATCAACAATCAGTGAGATTGACTGTCACTGTGATCTCCCTCACTCTCTCCTTCACGCCCTTCTTCCTCCATTAGGACCCCGGCACCCTGATAGGAGACACGGGTGGCTATGAGGACAAGCTCTGTTCGGGGCAGGGTTGCAGTAAGGGGGGGGGCTGGCCTGGGTTCATCACCTTGCTGGAGGCCATGGGCGGGGGGTTAGTCAATTTATAGGGCCGTTGGAGCTGCCCCAGCCCCTAGTGTGCCCATAATCTGCCATCTTGGTCCTAAACTCCCAGGCTCTCCACTCTCTCGATTAGGAACTTCCCCAGAACTTAACCGGTAAGCAATTTGACCTTTGACCTAAAGAAGGGCATTGTATCATAACAGGCCTGAGTGGCAATGCTTGACTACTTCCATCAAAAAAAAAAGATTTGTTTTTAGGACTTAGCCTGATGCAGCGATCTTCATCTCACAAACACTGTAAATTTATTATGTAGAGAATTATCTATGATTTCAGTTTTCATTTAGATGGCTCATTATGGCCCTCTAAGCCATTAATACTCCTCCATCAAATAACTTTTGACAGATTATATGTCATCTCTCAAAGGACTGAGGACAGAGTGCATTTAGCATTAATGAAGATTAGACTTTACTCAATTATACAAGAATGTTATGTAAACTAGTTTCTATTGGGGGCTACCAGTACCATTTGCTTTGGGTTTTGAAGGCGAGCCAGCAATGTCATTCGAATATAAAGTAGATTTCCTCTGACGTGGCGCTCAATTTTTACCCCACACACTCCTCTCTTTTGCCTCTCTTGATTCAATGTGGAGCAAATTTAATGCTCTATTTGTAGTTTATCCCATGGGCCATTTTACAGTCGGTTGGGTAGGTAAAGGCATGGTTATTATTTTGTGTTGCATAGGTACAGACATTAAAAGCATATTGGGAGCCTCATTACAAAGCCTTTATTTTTATGTTTGATGTAGGACGAAGATTGTGTTTTGCATGGAGAGCATCTGCGCCACATGAAAACAATTGACAATGAGGTGAAACATGTTCTTCATTGTCTGCATTGCCCCTAATCCAGACAGTATAACCCCACTGTTTGCTTTTCCCTGGCAGCTCCCTTAAACGTTCTGCTGCTGCTGCAGTCCAACCCTAATAATGTCAGATTAAGTCCCGCACAACTGTCCATCTGACATGAGGGCTGGATTTGTGCTGGATTGGAAAATCTGGATGGGATGCCTCCAAAGCTCTGTAATTCTGCACATACACACTCACAGATAGACACACACACACACATCCACACACAGAAGCAGATTAAAAAGCAGAGGAACAGAGAGGCTGGAGAGAGGATATGCATGTCACATTAGTGTGTTTGTGAACTGCTGGGGCTGTGTGCATGTCTGAGTGTGTGCGTCTGGTTTGACCACTACTTCTTTGAGATGCGTCAAGCCCAAAAAGTTTCCACAACTGTCCTGAGTGTGTCCCTCATGGCTGTAAATACCAAAACACTTTGGCATCTTAGTTTCAGTGCGTTTTGGATCTAAGAAAGGCATTACTCGAACATGTAGCCGGGGTATTTTTGCGTCGACTGTTACAAGCAATGACAAGGATGGTAGCTTGGCGGATTCTGGGGGTGCTCGACCCTCCCCTGGGACAGATGAGCGCCCTGGAGGCTACAGTTCTGATTCAGGCCACCTCATCCCTAGACATGCCCCCACAATGCCCGTGTGCCTCGCTGGGCATGCCCCCCTTTTGTTGCAGCCGAGGGAAGGGGGTTGGCTGACGGGGCGGTGGGTGATGGTCACCCAGATTACGCCTCATCATACGGCCTATTTGCACTTGACACCAAACAGTATGGCAAACAGAGTATCGCACCGCAGCAACAAAAACCGTGCTCGTTGAGGATGCCAGTCGGTTTCGTTTCATCATATCATTTCGACAAGTGTCACGTGTTTCTCTGGTCGCTCATGTGACCCGATGGTACGGACCAATAGGGTTGCACGGTTCGTCCTGGGCAGAGCAAAAGGAAGAGGGTAAAAAAAAAAAAATAATTTTCCCTCTGCGATTTTTAATCTTGCAACGCTGAAAGTGGTCATCATCTACTGTGTCCTGCACTACATAAAGGTAAACTCTCTTTTTATGGCTCTTATGAGGAATCATTTGCTACAGTCTAGGCCAAGGTGTGCTTTAGCATCTTTTCCTAGAATGCTAGTATAGAAATGAATCATTTATTTTTTTCGATTTTTAGAGATAAAAAGAAAACTGAGTCATGAACATGGGACATGGACTTGCAAAAGCATCAAAACTTGCATGAAATCCAGGGCAACGCCGCGTCGGGTAACAACATCAATAATTAATTAACTTGATAACTTACCTACAGTCAAGAATAATCACTATCCTGATAATGAGCGGTGGCACAGTACGACTTATTGACTCGTTATATAATTCAGTTATTTGAAGTAGATCAAGTTAACATTTTTGGAAGTTACCCCTCAGCGCGCCCCAATACAGGGACAGCGTGCAGTGTGGAAATATTTGGGTTTTTCCCCAGAGAATACTCAATTTTATGGTCAGTCGATTTTGCTTTCGGGGGTCTCTTGATTATCATTGTTTGGGTGTTCACTGTCTTGGGTTAGATTTAAGCATGAGCGATTTTATTGTTCAAGAATTAGCACCGAACGAGGAACACAAAACAAATTAATGATAACTAGAAGAACTGCTGCTTGTACAGTGCTAACTATGAAGCTGGACTGCCCCTTTTCACTATAGGAATTATAACGTTACATGATGGTCACTGGAATTGATACATCAGTTCCTCCCCGAGATCATTATTCCAATTATCGTCACTCTGATATTAGCACTGCTGATGGCCTTATTCTCGGCTAGTCATAGACCAAAAATGTCATTCGTCATTAGCTCAAAAGCTAAACACGGCACTTGACTGGATGTACGCCGATGAATAACCCCTTTGTTTGGGTCGAAGAGCTTTAGGGATCGACAGTGAAAGTCCTGTATGCTCACAAATTCATGCTCCTTCTGTAGGTGACGATTCTCAAATGTAGCGGTTACCGAAAAGGGTGCGAAAGGCGTGACGGTAACAATTAGCTAAAAGAGGGAAACCGAAGAAAACGGGGGTTACGCTCTCGACGGGTTCTGCATGACTGCTCGGCGAAAGCTCCACGTATGGAAGCCATGACTCTGTGACAAGCAGTGATCTCACATTACAAATTGTGGCAAATCTAAAATGGCCGACTTAACGCTCAGCTTTTAGCACCGCATTCACAACACAACATGGTGTGCCTGCACTGTAAAGCCTGTTACACTGTGCTCACTGTAACCCCCCGCCCCACCTCCCACCCACCCACCCACCCACCCCCCACACTTGCACTATTTGAAGCAAACATGTAGTACTCTGTGAGGTACTTTTAAAGCTACTTGGTGATAGTTGGTCCTCGTGTCTTCTTTGCTCATTGCTTTCTCTGATTTGACTGGTTGTGGTGAGGATGTGGTGGCCCCAGTTTTGATTTTGATTTAGGCTGAGCTATCAGGATGCTGGGCTGCTGATGTGGGCTGACAGCTCTTGAGAGCACTGTCATAGCAGCGTATAGGAAGGCCGATTGGGTGGATGCCCCCCCACTCCGCCGCACCGCATACAACAAAAGCCTGCGCCAGACGAGACAAGAGCTGCTCATATACCAGTAAACTGAGGGCGAAAACCTCAGGACTCAGTGCAACTCCTCTCCATTTCTTCTACTTGATCTGCCTACGGTTACTATTTCTGACAGGAGCAACCATCGCCGGCAATTATTTATCATCCTTTTTCTCCCCTGCTCCTCAGAGTCTTCATTCCTGTTGCTTTTCCTGTCACAGACTGTCTCCGAGAGGTTTTTGCACCCCAAGTGCGAGTTGAAAGTGGTCCTGAAACTGAGACGTTCCCCCATACAGAAGTGAGATGCTTTGAACAGACATATGGATCAACCAGGTCACCCTCTGTGTGCTCTCCCCCCTCTGCTGCCCTATATGCACGCTAATTTTCCTTTTGCTCACCCTTAATTAGAGCACAAACATGTACAACAGCCCAGGCACGGGCTAACATATTGGTAGTACACCTTCTCTTTTGGTTGAGTAGATTAACTGCCAGACCTGCAGCTGCATACATCTGCAGTTCAGTTTTGCTCTATAGCTTGAAGTGTTCTGAGCTGTTACTCCTTTATCATTAAATGCTAAGACTCATAACGAGGGCAAGGAATCCTTCTATAATACTTGCATGGGTATTAACTATTAGCTATTATTTTATTTGATTATTTATGTGGAGGCTATGAAACGTCAGAAAAACGGCAAACAATTCCTGTCAAAGTTTCCCAGAGCCCAGGCTGATTTCATCAAATGCCATCAAATCCTCACACTGGAGAAGCTGTTTTGGTAAATTTCTGTCAATTGACAAATAGTATCAGCGCTACATGGCGGTCAATCCCAAGAAGAGCTACGCATGCCCCATGGGGATGGGGGATTTGTCTGCTGGGAAAAAGTTACGACTATTAAAAAGCTCCCTAACGAAGTCTGTAATGGTAACATTTAAAGAAAATGTTCTAAAAGGGTCCCGAAAATGCAGAAACATAGAAGCATGAACTTTTACTTTTTCCCCTTCTTTAAATGTAGCCTTACCTTGAAACTGACCCTGCCTTGCTCTGAATTTAATTAAAATGTGTTCTTTTAAAACTTTCTAAGTCTCCGGCCCTCTTTGAAAATAGGCCATTTGGTGACAGTTAGAGACTTAACCAAAAGTAAAACTCAAAAATGTACAATATAAATGCCAATTTAAAAAAAGGGTTCATAGGAGGTTAATTAGAATTTAAATATATCTATTTTTAAGAGCCAGAGTGAGAGAAAGAAAAAGAAAACCCCCACAAACACAGGTTTGGGAACGCAACCACGCAAAAGTGGTAAAGGTCAAAGAGCTCAGATGAGGACACCTCCTTCCACAGCTACTGAAATACAGATAAACTTAGTCTGGAATCCATTAGGACTATTTCTAAGAGCTAGTCTGCTTAGGACAGGCTTGGATGTAAACATCGCACAACACACAAGAAGTTATATCCAGGACAACTTTGACCAAAAAGCGTGGCAACCAGAAAATATCTGAAACTAGAATCTCACTGATACATACTTCACACTCTTATATTCAATAAATGCATTAATTATAATCACATTTTCAAGCTGAGGATGCTGAAGAGACAGGCAGGCAAAAAACCCATTTTTCATGCTTCTTTTTCCCCCTCACGCCACCACCGTTTTTTTTTTCCACTGCAAAACACCATTTATCTAGAAGGAGACAACTCTCTCACTTTAATGACTCCATTATATCAAAAATTTAAAACCCTTAAGTGAAACTCTCCGTTTTCAGAAACCTCTGCCTTTGCAGCTTCAGCTCAGGCTCTGCTGTACAGTGATGAAGGGTTTTATATCAAAATGTCGTAATGACATATCTGTGGAGATGTAGATTAGGATGAACGGATGACAGGAGCTTTGGCCTAGATTAGACTGCGGGCCGTCCATTTAATGATTTTCTTTACAGGATTTCACATGAATCTCTCTCTCTCTCTCTCTATTTGTCAGTTATTCTACTCTCTGCGTCACTCAGTGATGAATGTATGGCAACGGATAACTTATTTTAAGACAGGTAACCTGCAGGAAAGCACTCTATTAGCCTTGTATTTATACAGTGGTAATGCCATATTCTTCTTGTATGACTAAAATGAAATAATGATTTTGGTTCTTTTTATATTTTTCCTAGTTTTTTTTGGGTGCACGCAGGACAACCCTCAATTAGCTTTTTGTTAAAAATCTAGTAGTGTGCAATTAGTATCATCCTCCTCTAATTTGACTACATGAAAACTGTGTAAAACACGCACGGAATTACTATTAGTGTTATTATGTACATTTTTCATATATGTTTTGGGGGTTTCATTTGATATGTTTAGTGTGCCAAGATCGTCCGATTTTACCCAGATGAGGATAAAATCCTGCAGGAATCCCCTCTTCTTAAATTACGAAATGTTCAAAACGCAGTGAATTGGTGATTATGATCGGAATAAAGTATCCAACATTTGTAGTTTCAGTCCAAAAACACCAAAACTTGATGCCTAAGCTGAATGTGAATTCATAAATAAAATACGCAACTCATACACAGGGTGGAGGTGACGGTGATTTGATCCGTCATGTGCTACTTGAAATGCAAAACAGCAACAGCTTTTGAATCGATTAACCTACATTTTTTACCGATATGTGAGGCGCTAGATTTGTTTTCTGACTGCGTAAGGTTTCAGGTCGCATCTATAAAAATGGCTTTAAGCCGAATTCACTGGGACAAAATCTAAACCGGCCGTAAGAGACACAATTCGTGTATCTTTGATATTTTGAGGTACGTGCCGCAGTTTTAAAACACTTTCCGACACTCAGACAGCACCGGACAGAGTGATGTGGACCATGTCAAAAGGGGCCAAAGTGAGCTGAGGGGGGGGGGGGGACTTAGCTGTGCAGCAGCTCTCAGCCCGGAGTTCAGGGCAGAGACAGAGACAGACAGACATCCAGTTTTATGTGCATAGTGCTGTAATGAGATGGCTCCATATCTCTGGCCAACCCTGCCTTCTTCCTGTCAGAGTGAAGTGAGAACAAAGGAAGACAAAAACATGTATTAAATATTTATTTAATGCCTTTAAGCACTGATATATTCTAAAAAAAAAAACAAGGTATAAAATAGCTAAGAGCATCAGCGTTCATTCGTGATCAATAACCTGCAAAGCATCTTGAAAATAATGTACTTTCACATGCCAAATATCTGCCCTTAAATTTGCTTTTTCGTCCATTTGCGAGGGTTTTCCCATCATTTACACACCAGTGGCTCTGCATAAGAGCAGCATCATCTCATTGTTAGCAGCACATAAAGCAGGACTAAGATATAAAGAGAAGCGACCTTAGATTCAAGTTCTTCAAGAGCAATGTGCAAGTCTTTTCTGTGGCGAGCGCCGAGCAGACGCAGGGAGAGATGGGAGGCGAGGGGGAGGTGGGGGAGCCATTTTGTGCCCTGCGTTGTCCAGCTGAGCGTAAAGCGTGATTAATTCAATAGCCGCCATAGAGGAGGCGGCTAGCAGCACTGCAACACCGAGCATGACCCACTTTCCCCATCAGATGTCATGAAAAATTCCCTGCCATCCCTCTCGGTGTTTCTCATTCCCCCTTCTCTAACTTCCTGCCTGATTAACAAAGAAACAAGCCGGGGAAAAAGACCAAATTCATGCACGTGCAGTATGTTTGCAGTGATCAGTAGACGTGGCAACAGAGCGGGGACTTTAATCAAAAATGGGGCTATTTTTTTAAGCTTTTAAAATGCGGGTTTTAGGTGTAAGGAATTCCAACCTTAGAATTTAAAAAAAAAAAAAAAAAGGCCTATTTGCTGGGAGGTTTTAACCCATTGGGGCAAATGATTCACAGGGCCTTGACCCAATTCTATTATGCTACAGGATGTATGAGCAAAACACTGTCTGGGAGGACAGCTATTCAAACCGCAGCGCGTTCATCTCTGAGGTCCAAAAGACTCGTTTTCGTTGACCTAAATCTACAATGGAGTATCCCAGTTTCAGTGTCTTGATCATGGGAAAGGGGGCTTTTTTAAGGGGCGGTTTATTATGGTGCAAGAGTGGAGAAAGGAAGGAGGTTTCTAAAAGCATGCACAAAGTACAAATGTAGGCAAATATATCATCTTTTAACTTTCAGAAAGAAATCTTAGAGTGAAAGTCACTCCTTAACACTCCAAAAACCTCGATCTGTGGTCTTGAAAGGAGATGACCACTGGGCCATCTATCATCAGCGTTAGCTTGAATCCTGTTGTCAATCTTGGTAGGTTTTTTTTCTGCACCCCCCCCCCTCCTCCTTCCTGTCCCTGGAGAGGACATGCACCGCTGGCTTTGGTCTTAAACCCGGATTAAGGTTTTTTATGTAATCTGGTCTCCTCTGGGAGATTGGAGAGACAGCTGGCAACAGAATCCCTGTCCTTATCTCTCGAACCTCCCCTGGCCTCCAATCAACACATGCCTCAGCTCTGCTTCTGCATGCAGCGTAGATTAGAGGAGGAACGATTTCTGGAGCCAGAAACTATTTATTTTCAACATACTTGCGGGTCTAGTTGGAAACCATGAACACTTGAACAACGCGTAATTTGTTATAACAACGTATCAGCTTGTTCTTAAATGATTAACTGATTAATGCGTTAGCTGATCGACAGGAAATTTAATCAGCATCGGTTTTGATATATCAACCCGAGTCCAGGTTCGTTTTGGTTCATTTTTGCCAACTTTCGCGGTCCTTGCCTGGACCACACCCACCCTCGAACTGGGCCTTCATCTGGATCTCGACTGAACACCTGTACAGTGTCATGACTGTATCTTGCACAGCTGTGACGCTATCGCGGTGACAAAATCTGTCCGCAGACAGACAGACAGACAGACAGACACCTGTCAAATACTCCAAACTGCCTCTGTGGTGGTTCCCGCTACAATAGGCGATGCCGTGACGACACACACACACACACACACACACACACACACACACACACTCGCAAGGTCAAAACAAAACCAGCTACGCTGTCACGGCTGGTAGGCTGTAGGCAATTCTTATCAGCATTTTTTTCCCTATCTTCTGACATTTTATTGACCAAACAATCAGTTACTTCAGAAAATAAATGTCAGATTAATTGGTAATGAAAAGACGTCAGCACTGCCTTGCTTTCATTGTTTGCTTCTATACTGGTCAACCAGTCGACAATATACATGCGTCTTCCATATGCATCTCGCGATGTTGTAGTCCGCTTACATTGTCAATCCAGTAGTGCTTCTTGTTTGGACATTTTTTACATTTAGAGCTGAAACTATTAGTCGACCGACAGAAAAAGAAACCACTTTGAGAAATGACTAATTCTTTGAGTAATTTATGAAACTAAACCACAACTCATTCTCTAGTTGAAGCGTCTTCAGTACGAGAACTTACTGCTTTTCTCCATTTTAAAGACGACAAAACACGACATCTGAAGACGTCACCTAGCACTCTGGGAAGCTATAAAACGGATATTCTTATATAGACAAAAACGGCTTATCGATTTTTCAAGAAAATATGCAATAATGAAAAGTAAATCAGCGCTATTTACATTTACGTGTAAATAGCGGCTTGGTTCATCGAAGCCTCGTACAGAAAATTAAGACCCTGAAAGTTTTTCCTTCATGGCGCATCAGACTTCAGGAGAAGTCCACGTCCTCTCACACCTACAAACTCCAGATGTGAAGTGGCTCGAAGAAAACAAAACAGACTGCGTCTCCTCATGCTCGCTTGTTGCTCTGCATAGGCGCAAGAGCTGAAAGACTAAATTCAATAACAAGGAGAAAAAGAACAACTTCTTAGACTATTCCTACACTTGTATCAGATTTTGTCCTTTTAGCTTGAAGTAATGAAAGTCTTTGCATGTCTGTAAAAAACATCGAGCATCTTGTTTTTTTTTTTTGGTGATACAAGCATTTACTGGATGATTTTCTGCCACATAATGTGGCTGCAGCACTTTCATCAGTTGTACTTGCCCAGTCTGAACCGTAAACTATCATCACCTGTTTGCGCTCAATGACGACTCAAGAGCCACATTCATACGCTCTCATTTCTTTTCAATCAAAAGAAAAAAGGAGGGAGACTGAGAAAATCTATCTAGATATCTATATCTAGATCTATATATAGATATAAACATTTGTATTACACCCCCCCCACCGCCCATTTCTACATAGCAGCAACAACTGATTGGCAGACAGTGACATTATCTGTCTCTTCAGTCAAGGTCAACTGCTCCAGGAGCTTCTCTGTCCATATATTATCTTTTAGCAGGCTGCGATGGAGATGCACAAAAAGGAAAAAAAAAAACTATCCAACTAATATTTAGCCCTGCATTTGTTTCCCTCCATCAGTTTATTCATTTCATTGAACTCAAAACAGAGAAAAGTACAGCTTGGCATTAGGTGTGAAACGTCAAGCGAAATCGTCAGTATGTTTGACTGTTCTTGTACTTTTATGAAGCCTGCGTCTGTGTTTTCCTGTTACAGAACAAAAACAGGAAATATCTAATACTGGTTACTTTCTATTCACATTTTTTGGGGACAATTTACCAATTTATGTGCCTCCAACTGTCGACCCCTAATTTAGTCACAATTCGTTATGGTTTAATTTATGTGTTCCTTTTAATTTTATTTATATTTAATCATTCACATTGGGATTTTTGTCATCATCTAGAGCTACTAACTAAACTACAATTCTCACAGTTCAGCTTCAAGATATTTATGATTTTTTTTCCCCCCCCAATGTGCTGTGTGTTGTTTTTTTTTAATTTTTTTAAATAAATTGCACCAGATTAAAAATCCTCCAGCCCTGACTGCAGTGCACTAATACTCAGATCCACTGTCGGGGAGTCGGCGTACAGACTGAAGCGCCCTCCTGTGTTCACTCTGAAGTCCTGCTTGACTCATTACATCACTTGTCAGGCCGAATCTAGAGGGGTTCCAGCTGAAACGGGCTTTGATAAAAATAAATACGGCTCTCGATGTTCGATGGCTCATCTCGTGACTGAAGAGACGTGCGCTGACCTACATTTCAATGGCTTTCACTGCAAACGGCTGTGTACTGCATCAGGGGGGAACCGGGCTCATTTTTTTCAAAAGCAGAGTCCACTGTGTGTAATCATTATTACAGTTATTACAACATTGCCTTTTTCCCCTGGGGCAAAAATGAGATGCTGCGCCCCCCTTAACCCCTTTTTCTCCCTCTGTCTGTGCAGCGATTTTCTTTACTAAAAAGACTTCCGGGCCCCAGGTTTGCTGTGTGGTAGTTTGACCCGAGGAACATGTAACTTATAAAAAGGAACAAAACTGAAATAATAAAGATGGGGCCTCACGGTCAGTGAAACAAGACCCACCTTAAAATGGATAAATTCGGAGATATTCTGTACATTGCTTTAAAAAAAAGACCAGAACCGACAATGGATTTGTCTACTAACAGCAGCAGCTTATTCCTCTGAGCCATAGAGCTCCATTGTTGTCCAAAAACTATTTAAAAAAAAAAGTTGTCCACAAATAGCCTACGTTTTAGTCCTGTTTGAGTTAACGTTTGCTAACAACCACAGTCCCCAGCTGTTTTACGAAATTACTGAGCCTTTTTTTTTTTTTTTAGATGGATGAGAGTACATTCATAATCTGTTTTCAAAGATTGAGGTCTTCGGTAGGAACAAATAGGCTTTGGGTTCAGTGCCAAAGACAGTGTAAGGAAGTCCAAAAGTATTGACAGACGGGCCAACGCATTGTTGTTTTTTTGTTTTTCATAGAATATGAGAATATTGTGCTTTAGTGGCAATTTCGATTAATTTAGCACAAACTACACATTAAACCAGGAGTACAGGTCTCTGGCTGGCAGTCCAGCTTTATTTTAATCCCTTTTATCTTCTATTTTTAAACCAAGAATCTTTTTTTTCACAGTTTTTTTTCCCCAAAGTAGTCCTACGATTAAAATTAACTCCTTATTGAGCAACATGTGAATGAAGAGACTAATCAGCTTAAAGTGAATTTTAAATGAGTGACAAGTAAATATTTAATGTTTGTATTAGAGTTGAATGGTTTGTATCGCGCTTGTTTTCACCTGGTAGCTGAATACCAGCATTAAACTATCCAAATGAAGTACTACACTGTATTTTCATTACCGACTTGAAATTTCGCTGAACTAAAATGCCTTGATCTCGGTCCGTACCTAGAGCCAGGAGGCACGGCGAAGAGAAAACTAAAACCAATTTCACACTTCAGTCCCCGCCCGCTATCTGCCCGGCCTAATCTCCTCAGGTGTGTCTTTATTTATTTGTGTATTTATATATCTATTCGTTTTATCTGGCAGGCGACCGGTTGGCTGACTCCACCATCACACTCGCGTTGGCCCTCGAACTCCTCTCTCACGTGACCACGCCCCTTATTCCTCCACTTCCAATCCCAACATGGAGCCCATCAAGGTCCAATCAGAAGGTGGACTGAATGTGACCCTCACCATCAGGCTGCTGATGCACGGCAAGGTATAAAAACAAAAACACAGAGACCAAAACAGTTCTCGGCAATAAATTCAATTTCATATTCTCTAACTTTCTTCAATTACTGTATCTGTCAAAAGAAAATAGCTGATTTCGAGGGTCCCCGTGGCACAAACAGACCTGACAATGTTTTGTTTTTTTGTGTGCGTTTCTGCAGGAGGTCGGAAGCATCATAGGAAAGGTATTTATCACCAACACAACAAGCAGACCATGTAAAGCATCATAATGCCCGTGGGAAATACACCAAGCATCTCAATATTCTCCCTTTTCTTTGCTTCCAGAAAGGAGAAACGGTGAAGAAAATGCGCGAAGACGTAAGTCAAACTTTTCTGCAAATATCCTATAAGTCTCAACACTCCCAGTGATTGTTTGTGGCTCTTAAGCACGTGGTGTTTTGTCCTTTTTTTTTTTTTTAATTTTTTTGCCCTATAGAGCGGCGCCCGCATCAACATCTCAGAGGGGAACTGCCCTGAGCGGATAGTCACCATCACCGGGCCAACGGATGCCATCTTCAAGGCCTTTGCCATGATAGCCTATAAATTCGAGGAGGTATTAACATGTACAATCTGCACCCTACAGAGTCTGTTTTTTGAAGTCACACTTTAGTGAGTCAACTGTGAATATGCCACAGTGGTGGAGGAAGCGTTCACATGCTTTACTTTGGTAAAACTGGTAGAAATACTCCATTACAAGTAAAATTCCTGCATTTTAAATGTTACTTAAGAATGTAACTACTACTAGGAAAATGTATTCAATAGTGTTCAGTGTTCAATGCAGAAAAATGCTTTTTTTGGTCCAAACAAATACTCCAAACCTCAAAATGACCAAAAATAAATTTAAATAATTACAAGGAAAGAGCAGCAAATCCACACATCTGAAGCTGGAAGCATGAAAAGTTTGATATTTTTTACATGAAAAATGACTGAAACCATCTGAAGTTTTTGTCAGTCGACCGATCGTTCAGCTCTACTTGGATATACTGGTAGGTAGAGTGGTCCAGGCCCTAATAAAACACATTTTATAAGCGCTTCATATGTTTTGTATGCAAAAAACCTTAATCTGTAACGTAGCTAGTAACCATAGCTCGTCAAGCACATCCGCACTTAAGTGAAGTACTCGAGTAAATGCACTCAGTTACATTCCACCGATGGCGTGCCTTAGCGTGTCGTACTGACTCATTTCCAAATGGAATAGAAAGCAGGCTTGGCCGGGTTATGTAGGACAGAAATGTGCTGATCTAACCTTGTGGCACCCTTTGAAAGTGGGCCAGTGCTGTGTTTTGATTCGGGTGCCTTATCAGAATGAGTGTGTATGGACCAATGTGGAGGGGAGCAAATAAGACGAATTTCCCGATGTACACGTAAAAGTGAAAGGGTAACACTTCACTTAGTCGGGTGGCTTAGAAGGGTGCCCAAACTTCTGCACATGCCATAATTAGTGTTCAATTATTGTTTGTTGTTTAAGTTCATGAAATAAAAAGCATTAACATTTGAAGCAGCTCATTTTTAGTGTCAGTTCGCTGCAGCGGCTGCATGTGTCGTCTTTTCACTACAAAAATCCAACAAAATATGCAAATTGCCCCCGACTTTGCGTACAGCTGTACAATAAAATAAAGTAAAATATAAAAATACAGTTTAAAGTAACGTGCAAAGGAAGTATAGGCATCTCAAAATTGTAGTTCAAATTTTATAAAAAAAAAAAAAAAAGGATTTTTGTTCTATTCCACCACTGGTGCGTATGAAGTCAAAAAACACGTAAACATGATGTAAAAACACTAATATATGCAGAATACAAGGGTTTGGGAGGATGTGTGCGACCTGAAATACAGCCTATATAAATTCATACTGTTGCTGAAAAATTTCAACAACAAAATGATTTTTGCTCAGCCATTTGAAGGCAGTTTTGTGCTGTAGCATTTTAAATATCGTCTGTTTGACATGCAAGAGTCTTTTGTGGAGTTTCCTAGCGATGCCGGCACGTGCACCAAGGTGGATTTCTACAGTATGTAACACGCTGTATTGGACACGGTACTTATCTGATAAAACCTGGTCTTTTCTCCCCCCTCAGGATATAATCAATTCCATGAGCAACAGTCCCGCCACCAGTAAACCCCCGGTAACCCTGAGGCTTGTTGTCCCAGCCAGTCAGTGTGGCTCCCTCATCGGCAAAGGAGGCTCCAAAATCAAAGAAATGAGAGAGGTAGAGTATGCGGGGACAGAAATTCTTAATTTATATCCTGAATTGACCCTGTTTTTTCTATCCACTGATCTTGATAAGGACCATATGAATTCGAATATTACCGGATAATAAAGTAAATGCTCCAGTTATACTTGCTTTGGAGGGATGTCACTGTGTAAAACTGAAAATTAATCACATGTATAATCTTACTGACGGTATAACCATAATAAATTGCAAATATCATATTTACCCTTCATGCAGTTCTCATGTAAGCTTTCTAAATCCCCTACTTATTCATATGGTTTCCAGTTAAGCTTTATGTGCTGCGTAATCCCCAACGTGTAAAGCTCAGAGTTCATTTTGCTGCTCTGGGAGCAGTTTTAACTCTGTTTGAAGCTGATTAAAAAGGAGGCAGGATCAATAAAAAGATGAATGATTGTCTGTGTGATTTCGCCGTGTTTTCATGTTTCCTTCTCACCTCCAGTCCACAGGAGCTCAGGTCCAGGTCGCGGGTGACATGCTCCCCAACTCCACTGAGAGAGCAGTGACGATCTCAGGGGCCCCAGAGGCCATCATCCAGTGTGTCAAACAGATATGTGTGGTGATGCTTGAGGTACAGTATGGAAGGGAGGGGAGAAAAAAAAAAAGGGAAACGAAGGAAACATTATTAACAATGACTATATGTTGTGATTGAAACCCCTCAGATGGAAGATACAGTAGTTTGCTTACAGTTAAAATCCTTAAGATTTCAGTCTCGGGTGATTTGGTGACATTGGTGTGCAGTTTAATACGACACCAAACGCTCCCTGAGCTGCTGGATTCGGCGATTTATTTATTTATTTTTAGCTTTTTTTGCTTGAAAAATGACTTTTAAGCCGGTTATCTAAATTACTGCCGATGGACTAGTCAACGTATCGGCCGACCACAACAGAAGAGCAGCTGGTTTTTAGCCGTTCACAGTGCAGCCCAACAAACTCCTGTTGTTTCAGTGAAGAAGGCATCCTTCATTACAAGAGCGAAGTCGGAGCGAAAAACGTTGCGCTCAAGACGGGCTGTGTATACCCAAAGTCAAAGTCAGAGTCCAAAGCACGAAAAGAGTTCCAACACCCAAACCAATTAGATGTTATTTGACTTAAATTGTCAAATATGAGTGGGGGGGGGTGCACAGAAGTTTCAGCTATGACTTCTTCAGTGTGCGACAGACCGTCAGCTCCATGTTTGAGTTTGTTATGTTAGAAAAATCTTAAGGATTATAACTTTAACGCAGCTATGAGTTATTACTATCGCTCCACTACCGATGCTTCTGTTCGATTTTGTGCCCTGATGATTTTTGTTACTGTGCAGATCTGCACAGCCGCCCATCACTGTGCTGCTGCCAACACATTTCTCTTGTCCAAAAGCTAAAAAAAAAATAATAATAATAATAATTAAAAATAATATATAGATATATGTATATATATAGAAGAAACTATGGAGTTCATAATAGGAAACAGGTGCCCTTCTCCTGCAATAACATCTACGGAGTCAGGGAAAAAAAATGCAGCAATCCAGAGGTCAAAAACAAGCAAAAATAATCAGCTCATGTGTTGATCTTTTGGGTAATTTTTATTTACAGTGAAAAAACTGTTTTGGCTTGGTTCCGTTTATTGGTGAGTGCTTGATGAGAGCTCACTGCCGTTACACATGCCCTGATGGGAGGCTTAATGCCAAAACATGTCAGCAGATTTGTCGAGCCATCGATCGTAGATAAAAAAAAAAAATTCCCCTACAAGATCAATACACGAGGTGCTTATTTTGCTGTTTTTCACCTCCAGAGCCTTTTTTTTCCCCTGGCTCCGTTTTTGCGAAATATAGACATTGCAGAATCTATCACTACCAGCTCGCAGATACATGTCAACAACAGGATAATGCTTTAGATTCAAGGGCTACACACTTTGTAGTTGTCTCTCTTTTTCTCGCACCATTAACTTTAACTATCTGCACAGCCAGTTCTCCATTGGGCCTTCATGATGGCACCAGCCATGGATACTAGGACATATGTGACATGACTGTAAGTCTCTAGAACGCGGACTTAAAAAGATATTTTAAGTACAGTATGTTGAGTCATCATTATCCAGTTGAAAGTGATGTTCCAGGTAAATCCAAGTTTAGTTGTGCACTGAACCACGATTTGGACATTTTATGTCAGCATGAACACACAGTGAAGAGCACTTTTGTGTGAGTGTCACAGGCTGTCTTCCCTAAGGCACTGTCCCTTCTGGTCTCACTTTATGCAACTTCTTTCTTTCTCTTTTTCTATTTCTTTCCTTCTTTCTGCTCTAACACTCTCTCCACATCTCACCCCTTCCTCTACCCCCCCCCCCCCACTCTCTCCTCCTTTGCTCTCCTCAGTCCCCACCGAAAGGTGCCACCATCCCCTACCGCCCCAAGCCTGCCTCCACCCCTGTCATTTTCTCAGGTGGCCAGGTAAGAGCAGACCCATTGGGGGCGTCCACAGCCAACCTCAGCCTCTTACTGCAGCACCAGCCACTGCCTGTTAGTGTCGCACCAGGTTTTACTCACTTTTCCTCCCGTCCTCACTCCCCCACCCCGCCCCCCTCAACTAGCATGAACCCGTCACTGCTGTTTACTTTGCCCTCACTGTCATCCATCGCCCCTGAGCCACTCACAGCAGAACTGGGATAAATGACATCAGTCTTTGAATAAATCAGGTGTCAACTCGTGTTATTCTGCATGAGAGGATCCATCAAGGCTTTTGGGAAATTGGCCAACTTACCTATTAATTGATGAGGACGTGGGCGGCGGAAACATCCAACCTAAATGGACAAAGAAAAAAAGACCCTGACTTTAGCTCGTAAAATGTCTCATGAACCCTCACACACTGTCTTACTTGCCCCTGGAATATCTATTAGTTTACGGCTTTTCAGCCCCTTGACCTTCATCAGGTACATGGGGCAACCATCAAAACAGTTCCACACACGGAAGCTGCCTCAATTTTCCAGTTAAGAGGAGCACAGAAATTAGTTCAACTGGTGAATGACATAACTTAAACAAACAAACAAACATCCAGGTTAGGTGAAGAAAACGTCAAACTACGGATTAGAAAAGAATCAGAAAACGACACAAGGCCAAAAACGGCTATTTATCATTTATCATAATTATCGAACGCCAATAGATGTCAAAGTTAAATTGACAGAGCTCTAGTAAAATTATACAAATATAGAGTAACACAAAAAAAAATAAAACTAGTAAAACTACATTAACTGCTCTAAACTGACAAAAATCACTTCTGATTGACTTTTTGCATTAATTCATTTAAAGTTGAAAATGCTTGCTAACTTACCAAGAACAACCTCTGTTGATTTTGGTAGAACAGCTGGGTTACATCTATTAAGAGTCGATGTTGGATCCAAACACAGAAAAAAAAAACAATATACCGGGTGTGTTTAGGTAAAATTATTCAAAATGGTGAATGTGTCTAATCGGACACTGGCAGGAGAGCAACAGGTGAACACATAGCAAGAGGGCAGGCTAGACTGGGGAGGCTAATGGCAGGCAGCTGTGTGGACAGGTGGCTACACCAGGTGATCTGCAAAAGAAGGAAAACTCAGTGGGGCCAACTAGTGGACTGGGTGTGAATGACAGGAGACAGGAGAAATTATCGTGGCTTGATAGCATTGTAGGGACGGTAGAGACGGGGCTTTTATAGATATAATATAAGTCTAACTCTTGCATTACAGAAAAAAAACCATCTCTAGTCCCCTCCAATCCTCTGGGCTCTCATATTTGACTATGGCTGCAACCAAGTGATTCTTTCCATTGTCAATTAAGCTGCCAATAATTTTCGTTAAGCCACTATTCAGTTAGTGGCTTGGTTTAGAGCTTAAGAGTTTACTATCATAAAAAAAATAAGAAATTCTGAAAATATCAACATTTGAAAAGATGGAACCAGTGATTATTTTTAGCACTTTTGCTTAAAGATGGCTTTTAAATCGTTATCCAAATTATTGCTGATTGACTAATCAATTAATGACAACAATGCGGCAGCTTTAATTTAATCAGCTGCATTTTAGACATAAAATGGTTTAACAAGCAGTTTTCCTCTTATATTTTCCCCCAATTATATTTCCCCTTTAGTAGCTTTAAGGCTGGAAAAATCACCTTGAGTTTGCTCCTTTTAAGTTTACTACTGTATCAGACAAAGAAGAGCAGCAAATCCACAATTAAGAAGCTGGAAACAGACAATTCTTGGCATTTTGGTTGATAAATTACTTGATAATCAACTAATCAATTATAAAAATGGTTACAGAATAATTTTTATGTTGTTCATCTGATAAGTTAATTGCCTCAGCTCTACATTTGAGTACCATTAGCACGGTTCACGCTACCTTATATCACTAGGATCATCTATTTACCAAGAATATATGATTGATCATGAGTGAATTGAAATTCTCATCAATTAAAAGGAAAGCGGCTGTTCCCGGGGGAAAAAAAATGGAACATTTCCATCAAATTTGACTTGGTCTTAATCTCGAAATGTCTACATCTGGAAGTCTAATGTTTGTTTTCTAACTTAATAAACTGAAACTGAACCGACGCCATATAGAGACTTGACACGCCTTTTTTTTTTTTCTGGCTTCAGTATCGCAGCGGTTGCTGTCTCGGCTGATGAAATGCAATTTAGCTCAGTTCTGTCCTCTGTGGCCCCTATAAACCACACACCCAACAGGTCAAGTCACATTACTCCTCTCAGGGCCGCTCCCCTGGTTTCCCCCACACCCTCCCTGTCGCCTCCCCACTGTCTGCGTTGTCCCTTATTGATTTAGTTCAACTGGATCTGATTGATGAATAGTAGGCGAACATGACAGGGAGTCTATAGTGCATGACTTTCTTGTAATGTGGCTAAAAACAAAGCTCAAAAGATTTTAGAAAAAAAAAAACCTGAGTCTATAGAGTGCTTAAATTGTAGAAATGTCGATTTCTTTTTTTAATCTTTCTTGAATTATATTTTGCTTTGGCCTAGTTTTGTTACAGATTCAACAGTTTTACGTTGCCAAAAAGTTGATTTAATACAGTATGTGATTCATTTGAAGCCAGTATTATTGTGTGCTTGTTCGGATGACGTAACGAGATAACAATAAGCTCTTCTCCTCATGTTTGCAGGCTTATACCATTCAAGGACAGTACGCCATCCCTCATCCAGATGTGAGTGCTAACCCCACGAGGCAGTCCACACTGCACCCTCCATAATTCTGTCTCGCACTCTTTGAGTTGCAGGCTCTTCTTACTCTCTTTCCACCCTTATTAATATTAATTGTTAATATTAATACAGCTTTTTATTCTGATATGTAATTCCTATATCTTCTAACTTTTCTGACTCTTGCCTCCATGCCCTCTGTTTGGCATTAAACCTCATGGGACTTGGCCTGGTGCCTGGTGGTTTCCTTTTATTTCAATATGCTACAGCAATCAACTTTAGACCTGACACCTGCCTGAAATGGGTACGATATACCAGGAAGCATTCTGTTTTCATTTTTACCCAGTTTTTTAAATGGCAGTTGACAAAAGGCATTTTTTCATTCAAGATTCGAACAATGAGAAAACAATGACTGAAGTCGTTTCATGGATTAAAAAAATTAATCAGCTTTCTAAAGAAAGTTTTATGTCTTCAAACCACATGAAATGAATAAAAACTTAATATATAAATATATTCTAAAAACATATATGTTCTGAAATAATGTGGAATATGTTTATGTTAAAACTTAAAAAACTCAAGAGCAGACTTGTAAAGTGTGTATTTATCTGCTCTGACATAAGGTGCGATCTTTAGCATGTTCGGCTAACTGGCTTACAACCTACGGTAGTAAACCGGTGTTACTTCCAAAGCCCAAGGGGCCCATAACTCTGCTGTGCAAATTCACTGTGTTGCATTTCTTCACAGTGCAGAGGACGGCCTGAAGGCTAATGTTAGCAACTCCATCCTGTTGGAATTAACAATCCGATCTTCCTGGTGAGGATGCCGTCCGTTCTGCCCGGCACACGTAGCTTTAGCCTGTGTCATTTAGCTCAATGGACTGGAAAACACTGAAAAAAAACACAAGCCGGAGGAAGCATTTACACCCAAATTAATGGAGCTAAATTAGCTAGTTAGCTATAGCTGATAAGTTCTGCCAGCGAAAGCTGCTAATTCAGACAGTCGGCGGCTAGAAATGACAAAAACACGGAGCCATTGTTTCAGTGACTACTAATTGATAAAGTTAAATATGGCAGCCTTATTGTGAACTGCGTACTTGTAGTCCTAGAGTGGAATGCTTGATGGAATGCCTAGCAACGGTAACTGGGGGCGGGGGGCGGGGCTTATGGATCAATGTTATTCACCAGCATCACCCCATCAGCCCCGAATCTCAGGCCAAGCCCTTTATGAGCTTCTTCTCTTCTTCTTTCTTTTCCTCTCTCTCTCTCTTGGTTTTCGTCCATCACCTGTCTGTGTTGTTACTTCTCCTCGGATCCTCTCTTTACTCTTGTAGCATTTCGGACGTACCTGTATGTGTATGTGTGTGTGTGTGTGCGTGCGTGCGCGTGTCTGCGTGTGTGAGTGAGGGAGTGTGTGTGTGTGTGTGTGTGTGTGTGTGTGTGTGTGTGTGTGTGTGTGTGTGTGTGTGTGTGTGTGTGTGTGTGTGTGTGTGTGTGTGTGTGTGTGTGTGTGTGTGTGTGTGTGAGTGTGTGTGTGTGTGTGTGTGTGTGTGTGTGTGTGTGTGTGTGTGTGTGTGTGTGTGTGTGTGTGTGTGTGTGTGTGTGTGTGTGTGTGTGTGTGTGTGTGTGTGTGTGTGTGTGTGTGTGTGTGTGTGTGTGTGTGTGTGTGTGTGTGTGTGTGTGTGTGTGTGTGTGTGTGTGTGTGTGTGTGTGTGTGTGTGTGTGTGTGTGTGTGTGTGTGTGTGTGTGTGTGTGTGTGTGTGTGTGTGTGTGTGTGTGTGTGTGTGTGTGTGTGTGTGTGTGTGTGTGTGTGTGTGTGTGTGTGTGTGTGTGTGTGTGTGTGTGTGTGTGTGTGTGTGTGTGTGTGTGTGTGTGTGTGTGTGTGTGTGTGTGTGTGTGTGTGTGTGTGTGTGTGTGTGTGTGTGTGTGTGTGTGTGTGTGTGTGTGTGTGTGTGTGTGTGTGTGTGTGTGTGTGTGTGTGTGTGTGTGTGTGTGTGTGTGTGTGTGTGTGTGTGTGTGTGTGTGTGTGTGTGTGTGTGTGTGTGTGTGTGTGTGTGTGTGTGTGTGTGTGTGTGTGTGTGTGTGTGTGTGTGTGTGTGTGTGTGTGTGTGTGTGTGTGTGTGTGTGTGTGTGTGTGTGTGTGTGTGTGTGTGTGTGTGTGTGTGTGTGTGTGTGTGTGTGTGTGTGTGTGTGTGTGTGTGTGTGTGTGTGTGTGTGTGTGTGTGTGTGTGTGTGTGTGTGTGTGTGTGTGTGTGTGTGTGTGTGTGTGTGTGTGTGTGTGTGTGTGTGTGTGTGTGTGTGTGTGTGTGTGTGTGTGTGTGTGTGTGTGTGTGTGTGTGTGTGTGTGTGTGTGTGTGTGTGTGTGTGTGTGTGTGTGTGTGTGTGTGTGTGTGTGTGTGTGTGTGTGTGTGTGTGTGTGTGTGTGTGTGTGTGTGTGTGTGTGTGTGTGTGTGTGTGTGTGTGTGTGTGTGTGTGTGTGTGTGTGTGTGTGTGTGTGTGTGTGTGTGTGTGTGTGTGTGTGTGTGTGTGTGTGTGTGTGTGTGTGTGTGTGTGTGTGTGTGTGTGTGTGTGTGTGTGTGTGTGTGTGTGTGTGTGTGTGTGTGTGTGTGTGTGTGTGTGTGTGTGTGTGTGTGTGTGTGTGTGTGTGTGTGTGTGTGTGTGTGTGTGTGTGTGTGTGTGTGTGTGTGTGTGTGTGTGTGTGTGTGTGTGTGTGTGTGTGTGTGTGTGTGTGTGTGTGTGTGTGTGTGTGTGTGTGTGTGTGTGTGTGTGTGTGTGTGTGTGTGTGTGTGTGTGTGTGTGTGTGTGTGTGTGTGTGTGTGTGTGTGTGTGTGTGTGTGTGTGTGTGTGTGTGTGTGTGTGTGTGTGTGTGTGTGTGTGTGTGTGTGTGTGTGTGTGTGTGTGTGTGTGTGTGTGTGTGTGTGTGTGTGTGTGTGTGTGTGTGTGTGTGTGTGTGTGTGTGTGTGTCTGTCTGCTTCCTGGGTTCAGCAGCAGGTCTGGATGCCAGTAACCAGGCCAGTACTCATGAACTCACCATTCCCAATGATGTGAGTACATTTGTCATACTGTGCTAAAATGTCCGCTTGTGACTATGACAAGTGCTTTTTTCGGTAATTACTAAAATTTTCCCAGACACAGATTTGTTCTAAACAAAAACTGGCAAGACTCTTTCTGCCTTCAGCACCACAATTATATAAAAAGCAAATTATGGACGGTACTGCAGAAATACCATCACACTTCTTCAGCAGTTTTGTTTAGCCACTTTGGCTAATTTGCCATTGCCACTGCCAACATACAGCACATTATAAGTAAAATACTGTTGAGGGTTAACATTATCGAAGACAACCTTTTAAGAAAATCAATAAAGGTTAGGGACATTGCAACCAAATTTACTAACTCCTGCTTGACTATTTAACTCCATTTTCAGAGGAATTCGACTGACAATTCTCAGTTGATTGGTTAAATTATTAATTGGCAAATCTTCTCCAAAACAGCATAATGAAACGAAAAGGAGGCACGACACTTATCGGGAAGTAACTGCTATCAAAGCCCAATTTCACATGCTGAACCGCAATGTCAAAAACTGCCTCATGTTTCCAGCAATACAATGTGACAGCAGTTCAGATGCAACCATGGAAAAATCTCCGTATCCACAGCGGAGATGTAGTACAGTCAAAGGCAGCTGGCTCTGTAAAGTGAATGGCCTTAATGGAAAAGACTTGTTGGACGCAAAAAAAAAAGGAAGCATCAAAGTTATAGCTCAAAGCTGGGCGATGACTGGCCAGTGCTCACATGCATCGCAGGGAATCCATGTCCCGTCAAATCGAGTCGGGTCGAAACGTGTGTGTTTATGTGTCGTTCGTGCGTTCCGGCCATCCTAAGTCCAACCCCCATTTTCTTCCCAGCTAATAGGCTGCATAATCGGACGCCAGGGAACCAAAATCAACGAGATCCGTCAGATGTCTGGGGCGCAGATCAAAATTGCTAACGCCATGGAAGGGTCATCGGAGCGCCAGATCACCATCACAGGGACCCCCGCCAACATCAGCCTGGCCCAGTACCTCATCAATGCAAGGTCAGAACTCTCTCCGTGGCTGCTAGAGTCTGGGGAAAAAGTTGAAACCCTCTTCCTCCTTGTGAACAATTCTCATGGTACCGCTACGACACGGACGTTTCTCTTTTGAAATGGTAAATTGCCCAATTGGCTGCTCTCAGGTTTGTCAGGTACCTGCAAAAGCACTTGTAGCTTGAAACCTCGTGTGTATGCACTCGTCTTTCTGTTTTATTGCTTTGCATCATTGTTGTTGTTGCTCTTTTTTAAAATTCCCCGCACTCTGTCAGCCAGGCCCCTCTTTATTAATTTGTTGCGATTTAATATTTAAAAAAGCTGCTAATTACAATGTGCCCTTCGTGTAGTTAGGTGAGAAGTAAGCGTCTAGAGGTTGGGGTGGCAGATGGGCATGACACGCATGCAATTCTTCTCATGTAAACCATAAAACACCGCCATAACCAAGTTGTTTAGTTCAGTTCAAAATACACCTATTCGCTTTCTTACCAAGACTTAGATGAGAAGACCGATACCACTCTCACTGTCTGTACAGGAAATATGTGGACGGAGCCAGCAGCCAGTTAGCTTAGCATAGAGACTGGAAACAGAGTGAAACAGCTAGCCTGGCTCTGTCCAAAGGTTACAAAGTTCACCTACCAGCGCCTCTAGGCTGGTAGGTTGATCTCTGCCAGACGCTTTCTTTCTCAAGAGAGAATGACGACCCCTCATAAAACCACAACGTATTGTTTTTACACCTCAGTTTCAAGTTTATCTCCCAAAATGTCAAACTGTTCTTATAGTTTATTTCTCATCACAGCAATCTTTTCCTAACTGTAACTATACTTCATTTGCCATACACAGACATTGTTCTATCAGTTAATTTAAACAAGTCGGCATAGGATGTTTAAAAAAAGGCTGCCATTAAATATAATCCGCGATTTTGAAGAATTGCCCAGTATCAACATAATGTCTAGCGAAAGGGCTGATTTGATTCTTTTGAGTTCATGATGTCCCATAAAAAGGCAAATACAAAAAACAACTCAAGGAAATGGTACAAAACTACTTCATTTTTGCCCCCGTGTTTGGCCAAATTAGGGACTAAACTCAGGCTGCTTTGGGGAAAATGAGAAGAAGAGCAATTATGCCTACTCCTCCAATATCCTCCTTCAGGTTCAGAGACGTGGCGGCCATGTGGAACGACCCATCTTCCATGACCACATCCTGAGATCCCTGACTGGCTCCTCCGTTTGGCCCTTTCCAATGACTGACTACCGCAGACAACCCCGATGAAGCCCTTCGGACTCTGGCTCTGGCTCTCCGAAAAACCCGATAACCTTCCCGCCCTGGTTCAAAGTTGTTTATACATCAGGGAGGGTTGGGTGCTCACTTTTATTTCTGAGAGCCAAATTAAATATATATATTAAAAAAAAAAAAAAAAAAAAAAAAAGAACAACAAAAAGAAATTCTCTGTTGATTAGGTTTTTTAGAGAAGTTGAAGCATGTTGAATGTTTGCTAGGAACAACTTGTGTTAATCTTTCTTCTGTTTCTCTCTATCTATTGCTTTCTCTTTCTCTCTGTCAGTGCTGCGTCATAGAAAATCATTTAAAAGTATAAGAAGTACTAGTAAAAGATTGAACAATTTTGTAGAACATAGTTTTTTGCTTTTTACAGCTGCTCAGTGATGCTATCGGCAGAGTGTGTGGTGGGATGTAGCCAAATTATCAAATTTTGATAATATATTTTGAAAAGAAAAAAAAACCGGACTGTTCTGCGTTTGTCCTAAATTGCATCTTTGTCCACTTACAAATCCAGTCTCTACCGATGACTCTTTGATGCATCACATGACCCTTTTAAGCCAATGGTATCACTCCTAGAGCCTCCCTTCTCATGTTAATTTCCTATATTTACATTATTGCTTATATTGCATGTGTTCAGTGTTGTATCATCGTGTATTTGAGTATGCCTGTTCAGTGTACGTGTTCCTTCAAATGTCGTTATATCTTTGTGCTCCTGTTCTTTTCCGCAAACTTTTCAGCATTCTTGGCCATTCACGTCTAGTCCTACTCCCTGCCCAGACGAAAAACTTTCCGACATAGCCTCCTATCAACACCGATTATTAGTATATAGATGCATGAATGAGAATTAGTGAAAAATCAGTGGTGAAAACACTGACTGAAAATTTAAAATGATTGTTTACTAACTTATTATTATACTGTATTTGTTTTGTACAAGGACTATTGTGACTTAGCACATTAGTCGACTACGCGGCGCTCATGCAATAGACTATTCAACACTTTACTCTGGACTGCCTCTGATGTGGGAGGAATTAGTTGGACTAATAAAGCCAGGTGTTGCGTCCAAACCGTTCGGCTTCCTTCCCTTGTGCCGGAAAGTGTTCATTAGGCTGCTTGCAAAACAATTCCGGGTCCTTGCGGAAGCTTTCGAGAGAGCCAAAATTACAAGGGAAAGACGCCGAATCTTAACGGCAAAGCGGCCTAAACGTTTGGACGAAGCCGAATGGTATTTTTTGGGCCAAGGAATGTTCAGGGGTTCATTGGGGGGAACCCACGGGGCCTGGGCGGACGTGACCACTCAGTCTCTTTTTCACGATTGTTCATCTTGTCATGTTCTTTTCATTGTCATACGGTTGATTTGACGCTTTAGGTTTGAATGTCTTTTTATTGTCACGACTTTGTCAGCAAATTAATTGTTTTTATTTTAAAAAAAAAAGGACAGGTTGGATGACAATTCCTGCTTCGCTGGTTTTCAGTAAAACCGGCATGTATTTATTTATGGTGTGGTGATGCACATATGACTTTTTGTTTGTTAGTCATGAAACTTAAGCTAATTTAGTTTTGTTGTATTGTATTTAAGTTGAGAGGGAGGTGTGGATGATATTTGGTATGATTCAGTGTTTCAACCAGCCAACGCGTATTCTACTCACGAGGATGCTCTAAATATTATTTGACAGCTCGAGTCATCTCATTTCCGAGCTTCAGCTGAGCTCAATCCAGTGTTGACGCATACAAAACAGCTGTTGAATGTTATTGTCCAATCACATTATCTACTGTCCAACACAGCAACATTCTGCATTTTCTTCATACGTACCACTACTGTTGTTTTATTTCCAGTAGCCTACGCCGAGTGTAAGGGAAAGGTTTTGAGGCATTTTGAGAAACACGAGACAGTCACACTCGTGTCTGTACAGTAAATACGGAGCTACCGCCAGCAGCCAGCTCACGTAACTTAGCATAAAGACTGGAAATGGGGAAACGGCTGAAGCAAATGAACAAATTTGCCAAAATGTCAAATTTTTTTCTTTTAAGTTTGGATCTTAAGCGCTTTGATGACATAAATGAGACGATGTAAATGGACCAAATGCTGTATCAAAAATACTGAACGATGCACAGCCAGTGATTATTCTGCAATAATTCTTCATTTTTGACGTGAACTCAAGTAGTAGTGCTAGCATTTATTTTTATTTTGAGTTGTCATAGCTTGTACTTCAATGGGAATGTTTGTCAAATGAACAAACTCAAATTATGCTTTTTGACAGTTAGCTAATACCTAAGAGGGCTTTACCCACATACTGTAACAGTGAAGAACATCCTCAAGGGTATTACGGCTTTTATACAACCGTCATCAGTGCATGTGTACTATTGAAATGTTTGCTCAAAACGTGGATAATCAAGGATTTGCTAATGTTTATTAGCACAGCTGGCACGCGTGCATTGGACAAATTATTGTTGTGTGATATGAATTTGATTGATAAGCAGGACTATTGAGTTGTAAGTGATGGCAGTGTGATTCCAATAACATCAATATTCATGTGTTGCTCAGTGTTTGAAAACTGTACTTACATTTGTGTATATGCCGGAGTATACTACAACTTTGAAACAAACTGCAACTAATGCAATAATAGGGTGCAATGTGCAATTATTTATTCAGTTATTTAGTTATTAGCATAGGATGCAGGAGAGCTGAGTAGCTAGTTGAAAAAAATGCTTTTTTGAAATTTTACCACTTTCCATGTGACAGCAACAGCAGGAAAAAAAAAGAATGACTAGACATGTTTTTGGTTTTTTCTGCTTTTGTTTGTGTGTATTGCAGTTTGGGGGAAAAAAAAGTGATAGAACTTTGTAACTATTTTCGATTGATTTATTTGCTATGTGCAGATCTATATTAGTTGTGAGTAAGTTTTAATTTCAAAGTGTTGGTAAGTATAAAAACAAATAAAATTTCATTTTTTTCTTTCTGTGACTTGTTTTTCTCGGGTTTCTCTTTGCTGCTTCTTACAGAAAATGACTGACTTCAGATTATTTCTACATCATCTGGGTGCACACATTAGAGCCTGATGAACCCTGAGCTGACAAGGGCCTTTGTCGAGCAAACTCCCCCCCCCCGGGGAGATTTTGATAGTTATTGAATACGGCTAATTATTGTATGGCATAGTGATTATGGTAATTAGATGATTAGCTTTGAATGGGAGTCTCATCCATCCTTTTTTAACAGATAGCCGTGCGATTTGGGTGAAATAAACATTAATATCAGATTAAAGAAAGACAATTAAACATTACAAGTGATACAATTAAGAGCTGCTGCATGCTTTTTGTTTAGAGCAGTGGTTGTCAAACTCACAGGAGTTTCGCGGAGGTTTGCAGCATAGTGAGGAATAAGTACTAATTTATTTTTAATTCGTCCTAATTGGAGAATGACTAATGATTATTATTGGAATCATAGGTTCCTTTTTCTCCAGTAGTATTTCATCAGCTGCTGTACAGACAGTTAGATAATTCATCAATAAATCAATGACAAAAGTAGTCCTCTCATCTGAGGGTCTTCCTGGGATAAAATCTTGTCAAACAAGGGGTCGACTGTCTCTGTCATTACAATGTTCCTGGATTAAACTCTTGATAATAAATGAAATCTTTCATTATATGGTCATTTTAAGCAGGTGTGTTTAGCTCTGTTTACGCTCAGTTCCTAACAATCAATCAATCATTATTTTAAAACCAACTTACAGGTAATTTCCCCGTCAAGTATCCACAGCCACAAAATAATGTATCTAGGGGCCATTTGTCACTCTGAAACCAGACACCAGCAGACAGACGGAAAGATCCAAAAGGTTTCTCCTGTCCGCAGTGAGAGACTTTTCACATCTTAATATGAGCTTGTCTGCCTTTTAACCTGCAAACTGCTTTGCCAGAGTGGACGTAAAACATCCGGACTGTAGACAGCTCCCTGGAAGCTCTCAGACAAGGGATTCCACCCCCTACCCCCTCCACGACACTATCTCTACCTATGTTAAATATGATAAATCTAAAAAAAAAAAACTTTCTTCACTTTCTTTAGATCTTCTAATACGACCTGAACCAAGCAGTTGTGAGCATTAGTCGGGCTAAAAGTTCGAAAAACAACACGGGTTTTCTGAAGGATTTTTCAGCTCAACCGCAGGAGATATTTGGGAAAATAAGTTGTTCTGTGCCTGGATCGGATCCAAGGCTGAGGAGATCCTCAAGGACAGAAAGCTGATCTCATTCTGTGGTGTCAGGCAGAGCACTGATATCATGTGTGATGAACAATACCACTGAGTTTATCTTAAGAGAACACTGACGGCACAAGAGGATGCCGGGAAATGTAAGTTCCACGCTGGTGACACTGGGAGCCCCACAGTTTTAGCGAAAACAGATTATGGTTCCTGGTTTCTGGACCGGATTCAAAAGGTAGATTAAGGATTTTTTTTTTTGGTGAGAACTTTATAGGTAGGCAGGATATAATTGTTGGCTGAGATCCAGGGCAGACCTTTGCAGTGTGTATCAGAGTTTAACAGGCTGCCCCTGCCGCTGACAGCGAGCCAGAATGAGGAATCAACTCCTGCCACCCTACAGTCATGACAAAATTTATTTACATACTATTGTTAAATAACAGAAAGGACATTCATTTATATTGAAAATAAAATACATGTCAGCGCTAAAGCCTGGAGTTTAGCAGCGAAACACAAGGAGGTGGTGAAGTCCCTTTCAAAGCAGTGGCATGGAAGGTACCGATGGTTTAAGTAGCCCCACTGGAAATTCCCATCACAAAAAAAAAAAAAAAAAAAAGGTTTGTGTCATGGCCACCAGCTTGAATTATTTCAACTATATTTGTGCGAAGTCACGGATTTTCTGGCAGTTTGGTATGATGAGCAGCTCTCAATACCAAAATAAGTATAAGCCTCGGCTGCTGCAGTTAATAAGAAGTAAGTTGTGCAAATTAGAGACGCAGCAAATTCAGAAGCTTCGCTGCTGCAACTGGGACCAAATCACCACAACGCGGTTAAGAAAATACCACGGACGTATGAAGAGGGACGGATATGACCCGGCCAGTCAGCCCCAGTGGCCAACCATGGTACTGTAAAGAAAAACCAAGAAAATCATGTCCCGTCATGAAAGAACGTGTATGCTCACGGTACTAGTTTGTGATCAAGAATGCTAAGAGAAGTTTTTAAAAAAAATCATCAGTTTTAGCTCATTAATATGCAAATTTATGACTATTCTATAAAACTCCGGAGTAAGATCAGTGGCAATGTTTTTTTCACGTCCAGCGCCAGCATTTTAAAATTTCTCACTTTGTACCGTATCTGTACACTGCTCCATGCTGCTGCACTGAAAAAACACAAACCTTGGGCAGAGCCGCAATTTGCCACAAAGCCAGATGTTGAATCAAAAAGTCTCGTTTGTTTCTATTCTAAAATGTGAACCAGGCTGCTCCGAAGCTCGACCTTCGACAAAAAGGACATCAGTTAATCAAGTGGTCTATTTAGCTGTGCACCAGACTGCTCTATCCTCGATCAATACACCTTCAATAACGGCTCAACACGGGTTTGTCCGACTGGGCTCGCACAAAACACAAAGGCATGCTCTACCCCTGTCTTGGCTCGGCATGAGAGTTGGAGCGGGTCCATGCTATCACTCAGCATTGCTGTAAGCTGCTTACAGACAACCTTCTCTAT
Organism: Xiphias gladius; assembly: GCF_016859285.1. Lineage (NCBI taxonomy): Eukaryota > Metazoa > Chordata > Actinopteri > Istiophoriformes > Xiphiidae > Xiphias > Xiphias gladius. Next base: position 3,472,451 of record NC_053412.1, read on the forward strand.
AATGCAAAGGACTGATGTCAAAGCAACGCGGGAGACGACGTGCAAACCTAAAAGTTGCCGCAAATGTCTTGCCGGTCTTGGCAGAGATATATTCTGGGCTTCTTCCTTCTCCACTGTGATCTTGGAGACGGGGGTCACGTCGCTGCCGTGTCCTCGCTTGTGAACGAGAGCGCCTGCAGAGCGCAGCGAGCGGAGTCCAATGTCAGGCGGCCTCTGCAGTGGGAAAGCATTACCGAAATGCATTGAGCGTGGCTTCGGAGAGGTCAATACGTACTGTAGGGCAGCGCTGGGCTGCTCCCAGAGAGTGACTCTGCAATGTCATCTGTCGCAAAACTAAGCAGGGGGCACAGATGGGACAGAGTGAATTTGAAGTGGAAAGGAAATTCTGTGGAGAAAAAAAAAAAAAATCATCTGTTGCGATTTACGTGAAGCATATCTCATGAATTGTGTAATGCCAGAATCACTCAGTCTATAAACGCTTACCCGACAAAGCTTCCCGTAAACTGGCTCAGCTCCATATCATTGCGATGCTGCGGAGGAATTTATTTAAAGGTGGGTTACTAGGCAGGAATTTGGCCAGGAGTCTGACAAGATGAGTGAGGATGTTAAACAAATGCCTTGGCAAGTTTCACGCGGCCTAAACAGCGGAGAATGTGAAGTAAATCTATCACCCTGGTTACCCAGGAGCAAGGGAATAAAAAAAAGAAAAACTGGTGTGAGGTTGTTTTGACATTTATGAGCGTGCCTTGTCATTTCGGATACTGTCACAATAAAGCAAACTCACGCAGGCCACAATGCTTGACTTGTCAATATAATCAATGTTTCTGCCTTTCAGCAAAATTGACAGGGCTGAACTCTGCACATGGCCGCCATTTCATCAAACGAGATGCCTCGCAAAAGCGCCGGCTGCACTCAGGTGGTCTCTGCGTGACAGCGGCACCGCCGGGAGTACCTTCGAAGGTCTTTTGTCACCGGGGGGGGGGGGGGTGCGACTGGCTCCGTACTGAAGTCCTCCATCAGGGGCAGGACGACTGTAATCAGTGTTTATGAAGAATGACAGTGTGTGACACGCAGGGCAAAACAAATCGGTCGCAGACAGAGCATGAGGAGAATAATGCAGCGGTAGGTTTGTAAAGTGGGGTTCAGGGACCTTTAGGGGGCCGTAGAGGGGCTCTTTATTCAATTTCTCTTTTATTTAATTTGGATATAGGACGGTCCTGTAATTGATTTTGCGAGTCAGAAGATTCCCTATGGACTCCAGTTTTCTACCTCAATATCAGTATCTATATGGAGATACACATATTTTGCACCAATATTTCCCCGCAGGAATATAATGAGGAAAGTCATAGTACATGGCATGGTTAAAGAGGTCATTAGCAACATACCGGCCCGTCTAAGCAAGTGCTCGGTGTGGATTTGTTTTTTGCAGCTCATGTCATAGTTGAGCCTATTTTACTGTGCATCGAACAGATAGAGACAGCAATGAAAATAGAAATCAAATTAAATGTGCAAACGTAAGTTTCCCCGTCCTACAAGCATAAAGAGGTTCAGATGTCATTCAGAGGTGCAAGTGAGCATTCAATTTGAATTTAATACATCGGCGGGTACAGTGGCGTGAGCAGATACTGTTGGTGATAGAGTACATTGCACAATGGGGCAGTACCAGAAATTCGTTTTCAGTCCGATCACATATTTTTTTTTTTAAAGCAAGCAGCCAGTTTATTAAGTCGAGTAGACGCCATGATGTCAAATGTCTATCACAAGTTACTAAAGGCCCAGACTTTTCTCACAGGTTTTCTCATTTAGCCTTTTCAGCAGCAAAAAAACGGATTACATTGAGTTGCGAGAGGAGCTATTTTCGGGCACTTCTGGTTACGCAAGTAAAAAGGACTCATTCATTTTTCCCCACGGAAAATGTCAGGTGACTCACGGTGGGAGCACGTCTATGTCTCGGATCAGCACCAAACTCTCCCACTTCAATCATCGGCGTAGCAAAATATCTGGTTCTTTCATAGGAAGCCGAAGGTGCAAGGTTATTTACATGAAACTTCCAGGGGAGAAGTCAACTAGTGGTGTGCAAAGCAGTTCTCTACAGTGTCCCAGATCAATAGGATCAGTTCATTAAAAAAAGATTCATTCACTGAATCACTCAGTGCTTGACCTGAGCTCCGACTGCATAGTCCCATGCTCTGAGCTGAAACACGGCTGAATGGGATATATTCCTCACGATCCCCGGCTCCCGGGACCGGACACGCACGGCAAACTCCATTTATAATTCTCGATACTCTAACAGTTTCCTCACTGAATATCGGAGAAGTTTTTTAAGTCTTTTTAACTGATCCACAGTTCGGCATTAATCTTGAACTCGCTGGGCCTGACTCCGGTGGTTTGAGCCGCTGACGCTCTCGACGCGCCTGCAGCGGCGAGTCTCTACGCCTTCCTCTCACACGGGCCGGCCTGACGTGTTAAGGTTGTGTTCATAAGAACGGGGGACTTGAAGGTGTGTGCACCAACGCCGGCAGCTGACTGACAAGCTCAGCCGAACTGAGAAATGAAATGGATCGTTTGAGGAAGCGATTCGGTCCAGTTCGTTCACCCCAAAAGATTTGCTCTTTCGAACGAGTCGCTTTGCGAACGCCACGACGATAAAGTTAAGCATGATCGCCAAGATGAGCCACTAACAGCAGGTTGGATGGGTTGACTTTTGAATTCTGTGTCCGTTTCGACAGACTTCAGCAGCTATGGCCCCGTGCTCCGGCAAAGTGTTTTTAATTCCCTACCGTTCTGGTTATAACCTCTGACTAGCTTCTGACCCACAGCGACAGCGATGGCGCCTGAGCCTCATGGGTACTGCAGTTTTTAGACCCGTCCGCCGTGCAAAACATGATTTTTTTTTTTTTTTTTTTCCCAGAGACAAAGCTGAAATAATTCAAACGGGTGGCCATGACATAAACCTTCATATCGTCACATTATCCGGGAGGGTTCTGTGGCTCTGTGCTAAGTGATTCTGTTTAAAGAAAAAAACTGAAATGGGAACAAAGAATGGGGGGAAAAAGAACTTCGTAACTCTACTTCATAGCTCTAGATAAAAGCAAAAAAGCCAACGTCTGCATTGTGAGAAACCGTAACCAGAAATGTTGAGTAGTTTTACCCGACAACTGCCCAAAACAACACATTGATTACAGTGCTGGAAGAAGTATCCAGGTATTTCACTTGGAGGAAACGTTTCGACATCTGCCAGATGGCGGATTTCGGTACCTCTACTTTTGTAGCTGGTCAAGTCGGAGCTCATCTCACTGACCTCATTGTTTCGCTTACAACAAAGCATAAATATTTTCACAAGCTGATGTTGTGAAGGGGAAATGTTGAACTAGGTCAAGCCCAGTGTAGTTGGGTAACGAGTACAGCAGTTTCCCTCTGGAGTAACGTGAAAGCACAAGTAGATGTTATCAGTTACACTCCGCCATCGACTGCCTGAAATGGGTAGTTGCTTTGGTATTACAGGTTACAATACGATTCTAATACAGTTGGGGGAAAAATGATATTGCCGCCAGTTGAATCAAACTGGTTGATGGTCTGTGGAAGTGACATACTGCCGGTCGAAGTCTGAGTTTCTGCTCGGGGGTCCGGCAGAGTCCCCCCCCCCCCCTAGAGAGAGTGAGCGATGGGGAAGAAACGGGACCCTCTGCGCACATCCACATCCCCACACACACACACACACACACCCCAACAGACCCACTGCTGCTGCAAAGCTGCGCCGAGAGATGGTCGCAAGCTGAGATTAAAGCGCTGGACTCCCGATGACTCCCGAACCGGCCGTTCGCCACGGAGACCCGCGTCTATTGGCAGAGGATGAAGCGACCCCCCCCCTCCGGTTATTCGTCCACGGATGTTCACGGTGAAAGAGAGGAATCTTCCCCCCGAGACCGCACGGTTTTTCTGCACCGGCCAGAGGGAAGCGACCAGGTAGGAGCCGCGTCAAATTAAAAAACTCTAAACTCTTTTAATTCCCCCCCTTTTTAAACGGACGGCAGGTGGGAGTTCAGCCGCCTCCGCAAGACGTGAAATTATGACCGGAGGAAGATTTATTCCGGTGTCAACGAGGCAGCAAGTTGATTTTTTTTTCCGTCTGTGGTTGTTTACCTTGAGATTAGTTTGTCCCCAGGTCATAATCAACACAGTCGCCGATTTGCCACTTTTTGAGAAAAATGCCCTCTTAAGTATTAATAATATTCTTAAGGGGACTTTAGTTTGTTTATTGAGGTTTTTAATGGCTGCAACTATTCATGATCAATTAATCTGTTGTTTGTTGTCTAGATTAATCAATCGATTAGATCTTGAGGTGTCTTGTTTTGTACAACCAACAGCCCAAAACACAAAAATGTTGAATTTCTTATCACAAAAGACTAAGAATGACTAAATTATTATTATTGTTGTTATTAATGTTTGCTTAAAATAATCTTAACAATTTATCCATGATCAAAATTGTCCCAAATAAGTAGATTTACAACTGCAATATTCTATTTCCTTTGCAGTGTCCCCATAATATTCCTCTAATGTTCTCACAGGGGCTCATACCGTGTGTGGTACTGGGTCTTCTACAACTCCAGTAACATTTCTATCACATTCCTGCACTGATGCAGTTTTTTCGGAGACATTTAGCTTATCAATACGGATATTATCCGAGGACTCCCGGAGAAATCGGAGACAGTCTCAGAGCAACTTGTTTGACATTCAGTATCTTAAACCAAATGCTGCTTATCAGCTGTTTTTGTGTTGTTATCTCACAGCCAATGCAGTGTCCTGTATTCATTTTAATATGCGTTCTGACCTTCACTGCTATCACATACGGCATTGTTAGTCTGATAGACTCCAGCGTATTTTTTCTTTTGAATCATAAAATCACTGTTTTCAAAAGTTCATCTTCTGTATATTAATGAGCCCATACCTTGTTTAATGGGTTTTTCATTTTCTCACAGGGACAAATCTCTAGTGAAGGGACCCAAACTAAAGAAACCTGCTATTACTATGATAATGCTGAACTTTACTAGCTCCCCTTCCAAGGGGGGAAGGAGTCTGAAGAGGGGAAATAGAGAAACTTGAGTGAATACGCACTTGTTACATTATAGGACCAGAAAAATTAACAACATAAAATTTATCCAGAGCACATGGGAGGTTAGAAGAGTTGTCAGTCATTCTTCAGATTCGCATCATGTCAGGAAGAATAATACTAAACAAAGCAATTCCTGAATGTGAAGAGTGTTTTGTGTGGACTTGACATTTTCTTACTCTCATCTTTTCAGGTTTCTTCCATCCAGCCAGGAAGGCGTTCCCTCCAACCCCGGATACGTGATTATGACTGGGCCAGTCGAAAAAATTTCCGTCCCCTTCCTCCTCAGCTGTGCTGCACTTTCACCACTCATTTAGCCAGAATGCAAACCTGCGGACACCTGCTCCGGGTTTTCTATCGTTGTTGAGGTAAAGGATGAACAGTAATGTCCAACTGAATGATAAGAGTAAAGCTTTAGTGCCCAGACTGAGGCCGTGTTCAGACGGGGTTTAGCCCATTCATCTATTTGAATGAAGCCAGCGGGGCGACGCAGCCGGGGTGCCAACACAGAGGGCTCGGGATAAAAGCGGCAGTGTCGCCAGGTAAACAAAGTTGGATCTGGCTCAACTTTTGCGACAACACAACGCGGCGTCACCCAGTAGGGCACTGCACCGACCAATACGATACACCGACCAATGCACACATCCCTGGCAGAATACTTTGTCATGTGAACAGGCTATTTCTACCGTTTCCCCTTGTAGTCGTGCTGCCGTGATTAGTTTCCAGAGTTGTAAGATCCTACTTCAGGGTATCATAAACCGCTGTGCAGTGTTTTGGTATCGGATAAGCCTTCAAATTCACTGAACTTTAAGACAAACTGGACTCCCTGGATTATATTTCATGTCTCATCAATACCTGAAGGAACATAGCCCCACCAACGCAGCCCCTTGCGTTGTTGTAACGCAGGGCTGATTTCGGTCCGAACGCCCGCTAATGGGGGCCTCTCAAAGATGTAGGTCATCCATACAACCTCCCTCCTTTGGTTCCGTTTTCTTTGTGAGAACACTGTGGCTCCTGTTGATGGTTATGACTGCACGCGCTTGCCCCAGGACCTGTCACTGCACGGACAGGAACGGCATGGTAGTACAGTGTACCTCGCGCAACTTGGAGCACATCCCGTCAAACTTACCAAAGGACACTGTCGTTCTCTTGCTTTCGTCTAACCAGATCAGACACATCCCAAAGGGAGCGTTCAGAGACCTCCACCGCCTCAGGGAGCTGGACTTATCTCACAACGTCATTGAGAGTATGGAGGTTGGTGCCTTTCACGGGATTTCAGAGGGCCTGCAGACCTTGGATCTTTCAAACAACCACCTTAGCAGCCTCCCTAAGGACACATTTGCCAAGCTCCACGCCCGCGTCCGCCTCTCCCACAACCCCTGGCACTGCGAGTGCTCTTTGCAGGAGGTGCTGAGGGAGCTGAGGCTGGACCCCGAGACAGTGAACGAGGTCAGCTGCTACACGTCTGTGCAGGAGGAGTTCGTGGGACAACAGGTGATCCAGGTCCTGGACTCGGGGATCAACTTTTGCAACTTCCACCACAAGACGACAGACGTGGCCATGTTTGTGGCCATGTTCTGCTGGTTCTCCATGGTGACGGCTTATATCATTTACTACATCAAACACAACCAGGAGGATGCCAGGAGACACATGGAGTACCTCAAATCCTTACCCAGCACCTCCCACATCAGCAAGGACTACGATACAGCCAGCAGTGTGTTCTAGTATGTCTGAAACGATTCAGCTGTACCAATGACTATGTATGAACGTGCACCGATGAGTACAGATGAAAGTGTACCAGTGAAAATGTTCACACCATATTAAGGAACACTGATAAGTGACAGCTTTGCAGCAAGTGATAAAATGTTGCTGTGATTTACACTGCAACAAGGCACAAAGACCTTAGGAGGAGGTTTAAAATTCTCATCATCATCATCATTATCATTATCAAGTACTGGCTTAAAAGTAGCAACGAACTCTTTAAAGCTGCCGAATAAAACTTTTAGCATCTTAAAAAGTCACCCGAGATGTGTGACCAGCTGGAAAACAGTTCATATGTAGGAGGGTTTTTTTCGCATCAATGGAAACAAAAGGTGGCAGATCAGTATTTTTCACTCAACTGCTACGTATAACTCACAAAAGCAGCTCTAAGGTAAACGTCGACAAAAAACCCCAAAACAGTTTTGCATGTCGTTTACGCGGTTTGAGAATTCACTGTGAATTCAACCACCAAGTGAGGCGAACCCCAGAGCCCCTTCAGCGTCAATCAGAGTTCGATGAAATGATATAAGATGAACTTTGTTCATCTCGAGGGGGGAAATCTGCTTCGTTCCAGCAGCACAGGATGTAGACGAGGGTAGTAATCGAGCATACTAAATGTAAATAATTACATCAGTGTATTTACACGAGGTGTATTATTGCACATTGTTTTCATTAAGGGTAGTATAGCACATATGTCAAGCAATGAGAGCAAAAAAAAAAATTGCGTGTGTTACAAAGAAATATTGCACATATTACTGTTCATTGGCGGTTGTGGAGCGTCTGATGTGTTGTTGGGAACAGCGCTCGTCGAACAGTCTGACGGCAGCAGGAGGAAACGACCCGCGGCGTTGCTCCTTTGAACGCCGCGGGTGGAGCAGCCAGTCGCAGAAGGACCTGACCGGTGCTGTCAGAGTCTCACGCAGGGGGTGGGAGACGCTCTCCCTCAAGGATGAAAGTTTGGCCAGCATCATTCCCTCTCTCTCTCTCTCTCTCTCACCACCGCCACTGAATCCAGGGGGCATCCCAGGACAGAGCCTGCCCTCCTGACCAATTTATTTAGTCTCTTCCTTGCTGCTCTTACGATAATGCTGCCCCAACAGGCCGCTCCCCTCCACTCAAATGAGGTGCTTGGCAAATAATATCACAGCTTCAGAGGGGGATACTTGTAGTGAACTATCTCTTCTAAGTTGTTTTTGTTAAAAGGGAGAGAGAAGTTTTATGAAGTATTGCAAAAAAGTGAAACCCGACTGAAGACTTTTGGGGGGAGCAGCAGAGAAAGGGAAACAGTAGAAGTAATATTTAGATGTATTATCTGTTAAATTCCCTGTGAAAACTAGTGTATGTTTCCCTACATGTAATAATCCATAAAGGATCTAGGCCAGTAGTGGAGATACTGTATGGTGGCAGTGAACCTTTCTGCTACTCCTACATCTTCCATATATGGTAGAATTGCAACCAGTGATTACATTTTTTTTCACGCTTCAACACTTCCCTTTAACACCTCGCTTAATTTTTTGCTTCAAAAGGTAATATCTTGGAGCAAAAATACTCAATTCCTGTCACAGAAAACCTCCTTTAGCTGAGCTTGTCTCAGATATTGATATTGAAATAAATGATGTTACATGCTTTTGTAAATTGCTCTCAATTAACATTTCTCAAGTGTAAGGTAGTAGAAAGTAGTTTTGTGAACCTCCTACGTTCAGATTTACAAATATTGTGAATAAGAAAGGACTACAAAATAGGCAGAACAACACAAAGTCTTATTTTAGCACAATTTAGTCATGTTGAACAACATAATAGGAAAAACTTTGACACCTATGCAGACTAATACTGTTGGTATCATCAACAATGTGCGCACTCACTCAATCTGAATTCCTTCTTCCAAGTCGGACGTTGGTGCAGGTGAAAACAAACATGCTGCAGCAGTTTCAGCTCAGCTCTCTGCAGATAGATCACTCGCTTCCTGCCGCGACTGACACCTGACATCAATTTGGACAATTGGAGCCATTTCACAAGTTTCCGACCAAATGAAGAACAAATATCAACTGAATTACCAGAAAATGAATGTGTCTATATCCACTACTGTTAGAATTAGAAAAATTAGGAACTGGGTGCATCAAGATAATTCTCCAGTCTGGTGCCATTAAACTATTGCAGAAGAAGAGGACGCAACTCAAACAAACTAAAACGACGTTGAAAACATGATGGAAATATGACACTGTTTGTTTCATGTGTTAATTTGAGGAACAATAAAGTCTCCTCATCAGTCCACACAGATCTGATGTTTCTGCTGCTATTTTTCGTCTCGTCAGTGGAAGCTCGAGTGATCTTCATGTCACATGCGTCATTATTTATTCGCTATGTCTGTTTCTGTAGCACTTTGTTCTTATCGATACACCATCTCTCCCACCTCAGCCAAGCACGAGAACATTTTTGTTATAGTTTCCACTCCACTTTTTTTTATGCACAGATTAAAAATGTGAATGAAAACAGGGTGAATGGAAACACTCTTACAGTTCAAAAATGTCCCCCGAATTAACAACAGGACACATGTTTTCTAATTTGATGCACCGATCGCTAGGACATCATTTGCCAGTGCCTTTGAAAAAGTGCAACACATATCACTGTTGGAAAATAAAACGTTTTTTGATCCAGCGGCGCTTTGGTTAAGGTTTGGTTTTATTTAGGCACAAAAATGACTGGTTAAGCAAGACTTATATTCCTTCTGAACTCCATGTGGACGGTCCGATAGTGACAGAACGATAAAACATTCATTTTACTTAATTACAATAATGGCTACTGCAGCTTCGTGTAAATTCGACTCAATTTTCCAGTGGCTGTATTTACAGTACACTGAGCTCCTGCCCTTTCATGGGTCTGTGAGCTTCCCATCCTTTTGCTCAGTAAGTCAGTTACAGCTTTCTTGCTGCGTCTTATCACAACAAAGTGCTGCATTCATTTCTATCGTTCCTTGCAGGACAATCGAATAAAACAAAACTCCATTTTCTCCCTCGGGAAAACTAGAAATGGTAGGTATCAGTGAACCGATGAATCTGTGTTTGTTTGGGAGGAGAAAGGGAGATTTGAATCCTATATTGTATTCTGTTTTTTTCTTTTATGGTCGTTGTTGTCACAGCCTCGAGCCAATAAATATGCCACGCAACCTTTAAACCTCATACACCGACCTGTATCAACGCATCTGCAGCCGTAACACTTTCCTCACAGTGAGATCCTGTTATTTATTCCTCCAGATTACTGTGAAAAATACCCACAGCTCCAAATATGGAAGCCATGTATCTTCAGCTGCAAAGATCTGCATGAGACAGAATATTAATATGTGTCTTGCAACCCAAAAATAGTTTCATCCTGCTAGCAGTTCAGATCTATAAATCTAATGAGCTTTTGTAGAGGGTATTACAACGGGTGCTCATTTAGTATCTTACTACAGTGTCCGTTTATATAATCTTGAATGACTTGATTCATCTGTTTATTCTTTTTTCAATGTGGAGCACTTAATATATTTTGTATATTACCTAATGCCGACCTTGTAGTCAGTAAAACTCAACCTATCCCTCCTGTCAGACGGTCACAACATCAATTAGAGTCAGCATGACTTTGTCTTACCAGTCCCGAGGGCTGTGGCGCACGCCATAATGAATTGAATATTATTAATTAGCTGGATACAGTTGAGGTCAGTGTGTCTCTCTAAGTTTAAGTTCAGAGTGGCACTTCATTAGCGTTATAGCTAAATCAGGAGAAAATATTCCACGTCTGCAGAGTAGAACAGCGTCCTTCAGTATTTCAGGGTGCTCCAGTCCGTCACTGTATCTTAATTTCTTCTTACATTCTTCAATCCTCTTTTTTACTCCTAAACATCAGTGTATACAGACTACCCGCAGGCTACCCTGTGTCTTCACTCATTATCAACGACCTTCAGTAGAACAGAACATGTCTAGAGGTGAATGGGTATGCATTGTGGTTTTAGTTTCTCTCTTTTCACTGTCTACAGCCAGTCAGGTTTAGGGTTCTCTCAATGTGAATGAATTCTTGAGTGTCTGATGCATTAACGCACTGACCAAGTGGAATGGAGACACTGGATCCCGTGTGACCAAGTGGCCGTAAGGACTAGGTATCCTACAAAGGGTACGACTTATGATCATCATCAATCTCTCTCCGCTGCCTCACACATGCAAAATGCATCTACTGTTGTTTGTTTCTGGAACATATTTTCCCTGGTTTGTCTAGTGTCACAGAGGTTTTAAATAAGCCATCTGTGTAAAAGCAAAATTCACTCAACCCTGCATCAGAGAAATGGATGCTTGAATGCTATCATATTGAAAAGCTACCACTGGAATTAGCATGTTCAACTCTCTAGGTAAGTCTGCCTCATTGACTGCAGTAGCTCTCTCCTACTTGTCAGCTGACCCATTGGACCGTTACCAAAATGTAACAGGGCTCTCTATGAGACCTGGGAGCTTAATGGACAAGGCACCTGGCTTCAGAGCAGAAGTTTGAAGGTTTGAGTATAATTTTAGTTAGCTAATTCCCCTTCACAGATGCCAGCCTGGAAGGTGGTCACTAAGTAAACATGCAAAATAGATCCAGTGTTGTCTGTTATGTTGTTAAGTCCTGTTTCATTCTAGAGTAAATTTTGTTGAGGGGCTTCATGAGCACACCAGTTAGCCCAGATGATTAGAGTGTTGTGCTAATTACAACATAGTGATGGGTTCAGTCCAGTGGCTCTCACATGACCACGTGGCCTAATGGACAAGGCGTCTGACTTCGGATCAGAAGATTGAGGGTTCGAGTCCCTTCGTGGTTGGAATTCGCAATCTACCCTACATATGTCTGGATGTAAGGTGCTAGTTGGAACCTTTATAGAGGAAAAAACACTCCTGATTTAGTCTGGCGTGTTAATGCAAACTGTGAGAGAATGGTCTCTATTTTACTCCACAGAAACAACTATATTGACGAATACCACTACCTCTCACATGCCGAGCTAGCTCTCTATCCTTTGAACTAATTCCTCTCTACAGACACCACCGTGGTATCAGGGTAGCCAATAGTATCCAAAACATCCAAACCATAGTTCGGCTGAAACATACCACCTCCCCAGATGTGACCATGTGGCCTAATGGACAAGGCGTCTGACTTCGGATCAGAAGATTGAGGGTTCAAGTCCCTTCATGGTTGGAAGTTACATCCTACATTCAGTTTTATGTAAAATGTTTTAAGGAATCACAGAGAAAGCATTGTTTTTGCTTTAGTCAGCATCATAGGGGTGTTGAAAACACTGAGAAAACATTCCTCTCTACGGACACAAACCTGGTGGTCACAGCTGACTAAGCATCTAAAATCATCCAAAAACATCCAAACCATATGCCCTCTGAAATGTAACAATTGCCAGAAGATTGTCAGAAAATTTGGGTTTCAAATCTTTTAAAAATACTGGTTTCACAACTGCAGCTTCTCACATGTGAGGCACAAGACAGAAATATGCCACCTTTAGAAGCAGCAGTTGAGTGGCAGCTTAATATCCAAAGAGGCTGTCACATCATTTAAACTTCCTTTACGAAACAGACAGTGTAGTATGCAGTATGACGGGCCCACTGATTAACACATATGCTTTCAACACTGGAACATCTGTTCGGCAGTGACTGGACATGTGTTACTACGGAGTCTAACTCTAAAACAGTATTTCTTGCTTGACAGTACATATCATGGAGAAAACACTGCCAAGGCCACGTCCAAACTAAAATGACACCAACACATTTTAAGTGAAAGCAGACACATGAGCTCTGTGTTTTGATTTCTATGAGTTTAAGTTCCTTTACAAATCTGCTCTCAGTTTATAAAACAAACAAATGTTTCCCTGTCACACTGACATCTTACAATTATCATGCACATGCACACCCACACACACATACCTCAATGTCTCACCTTTACTGGTCAGACCTGATGCATTATGCATCACCTTCACGGATCGCATTTCAAGGTTCAAGCATCTGCAGAAGAGACGGAGAATGACAAGGATGATTATACTGAGGTGCCCTCAAACAGAGACCTGTCCGTCTATGTCACAAGCACTTTCCTTCTTTCAATACAATTTAATTTAGGGCTAACCTATTTGTATTACTTTCTAAAGATGAACAATAATTAAAGCCGTTTACAATACAGTGCAATTAAGTTACAGTAGTGCAGTCGTTTGACGCCTCGTTCACCACGTGTCGGAGACAAATTTCTGTAATACAGCCAAATGACTGGGAGGCTACTTATAGTTTCAAAGTGAATTGCTGAATACATAAACTAAGCACAGTTTTATTGCTGGTGTTATTACTCTCACTGAGGCGACTGCATGCTGACAGCACAGGCAGAAGTGTTCTCCTTCCAGGGAAGATTTGAATTTTCTCCTCGGTTAAATTAATCCCTTCAAATTAGTTGAACCAAGGTTTATCTATCATATTATTTTTTCAGCACGTACAGTATGAGTGGTCGTACTTCATTTTCCAAAATGTAAACAATTATAGTTTAGTGTAACTTACTGAATCCATTGCAACATTATACTTCTTGTTTCTTGTTTACATCCGTTCACAAGAGCGAAGACTTTTAACATTTAATGTAACATTATCCGAAAGTCAAAAAAAATCACTTAATTGTACGGACTTTTAAGCTCATATTCATTATAGAAATAGCTCCTGTCCTAAATGAAAATAAAAAATTTAGCTCCTTTCTGTCACTCAAAACTGCAGTTAGCAGCAGCTAACTAACAGCTAATCTGGCTCATTCAAAAGTTCAAAAATAGGAATGTCAGCTTATCTTCTGTTTTTCTTTTTTTTGTCCAATAAAGAAGAAAAATACCTGAAACATTTTAAAAAATAGTAAAGGAAAAATAACTGTTTGGCTAACTTTTCATTTGTTGTGTTACATTAGCTAAAAAAAAAGAAGGTTAGCTAAACAAAAGAACATTAGCTACACAAAAGAAAACATTAGCACGCAGCATTAAACGAGCTCCGATGACAATTAAAGTTGCTATAAAGAGTGCAGTTTGAAAAGTAAGCAGAAAAGGGAAAGCGTTTAACGTTTCTCACTTGTGTAATTAGCTTAACAAAATAATAATAGTTAAACCAAATAACATCAGCTAAACAAAAGAAAACAACAAATAAACTACAAAACGTTAGCTAAACAACAGAAAAAAATAAATAAACAAAAGAACGTTCGCCAAACAAAATAACGTTAGACAAACAAAAGAAAACAATAACTAAACAAAAGACCATTTTAGCATATAGCATAAAAAGAGCTTCTATGATAGTGGCACATGCATCCACAAACATACACTTTCGGGAGACATTCATTTTCGCTGAAACTCTCTCTGAAGATGGACAATAGGGTAAAGACAAATAGATGCATGATGACGCATGGACGAAGAAATAACAAAATCCTGCGATGAATACAAATTCCTGTTGTTAGGATACTCATGGAGCCCATACTGTTTCGTTGGGACCATCTGTTTTTCAATGCTGCACAATTAACACATGCTAATGAGACAGGCATCACATATCTTTTCCTGTATATCTTTCATATCTTTCCATTCAGGATGCAATCTCTGGGCACATTTCAGTGTTTTTATTACGTGAGTAAGGCAGTTGAAGCAGGAAGAGGTTAAAAAAAGGAGACTCGAAAAAAGAAAACGTAGTCGCTACACACAAGTTGAGATTCCTGCCGAGGGGTCTTTCAATTAAGGATGCAGCGTTGAAGGAAGATGCAGTGCTTGAACAAGCTCAGAGAGGGCTGCTCGGTTCAGGATGAATTCTAGAAGATCTGAAGCATTTGAAATGTGTTTTTGTGTGTGTGCGAGAGAGAGAGAGATGAGGCAGAGTCAGATGAAAAGAAAAAAAAATGAATTAATGAATTTTGCACCCTGACAGCTTTTCGTGATGTAGGATGCATCTTACAAGACGTAGTTTTTAAATTTATGTGTGTGCATGACAGGAGGAAGCGAGAGCTCACCATTGCCAAAATAACGTGGACACCCAAAGATGGCACCAGTATGTCTTACTGAGTATGAAGGTGTTGTTTCTTCTGGGCGTGCATGTATAGGGCAGCCCCACACGGCTTATTGGAAAAGGCACTGGCCTCCTAAGCCAGGCGTTGTCGATTCGAGTCCCATCTGGGGTGCTTTTACAGCAGAGTGGCGCAGCGGAAGCGTGCTGGGCCCATAACCCAGAGGTCGATGGATCGAAACCATCCTCTGCTAGGGAATTTATTTTAATTCTTTTCCTCTTTGCTTCAACAGTGTAAAACATTAAACAGGATTTTGTGGAATCAACAAATCTTTTATCAGTAACTTAATGTAAATACATTTTTTTTATAATTTCTAGATTTAATTGATTTGGGAAATCAAAAGTGCACTTTTTCTTTTTTGCTGTAATTTGAAGTTTAAGAGAAGCTTGATTTACCTAAGAACTCCCTCTGTGATACCACTTATCTAATACTGTAACCTGTATTTTTATTGTTGCAGGCAGCTGGGGACAACATATTGAGGATATTCACCTAAACCGACTTGTATTCATGGTAGCCAAGTACTGTACATTTATCCCAGCATGCATGGCATTTCAAATGGGCTCTTTTGGTTGACAAAACTTAAGTGGTTCCCAACCTTTTTGGGATGTGACCCCTTAAAATGAAACAATGGGCTCCTCAAAACATGAATTCTGAGCAACCAAAGAATTATTTGTCCTCGGCAGGGTGATTTATTTAAGGTGAGGTGAAGGTATCCGTTGGATTTATTTTTTTCTTCCTTATCCCTTTAAAAATCTTGTGACCCCTGAGATTTATTTAAGAACCCTACGTGGTGTCCCTACCCCTAGGTTGGATACCACTGACATATTCAATTAAAGATGTTTTGTTGGTTGCAGCCCTGTTCCATTAAGATTTTGCACATAGAAGATACAGCCGCAGAGGCAGACTCAGCAACCCATTATAAACGGAGGCTGGGGAGGTCATTTATTGGAAGCTGCCGCAGCCCATGAACTCCTGCCCACAGAACAAAGAGCTCGTTTGTATCTGTAAAGGAAAAGTTAAAACACAAAGTGTACCTCGCAGCTAATTGTACCGTTGCAAAGTGAAATGTTGTTTAATCCGTCTGGGCTGCTGTCAGTATACTTAATCTTTTCCTCCTCTGCTGCTCTTGGGTCAGAGGATTGTCTTTGCAGAGAAGTGGAAAAATCTTCACTCGGGGGTTTCTAAGCTCCAAACTGTGTGAAAATGTTTCGATAAAGCCGAAATTACTGCACAACTGGAGTGCTTTTATATCTTTTTTCACCCTTTACAAACGTATATGTCAGGAAAATATACTGCACTACATTGCCCTGGGTAGTACCATTATGGGTTTTTTTTTTTATCTTTAGGTCTAGTTTAGTTTTTAGCTTTTAGTTACGTTAGAAGCAAAAGCAAAACAAGAAGAAATCAGATAAAATTCAGGGAAAAAAGAGTTATTAAAGGCAAGTCTTACAAAGGTATTTGTGTATGAGTCCTAAGGAAATGTACCTTTACCTACAGAGCTGCAAGTGGACATCTAAATAGCTTAGATGGAAAATCGACTTGATCGTCTTTGTCTTGTCTGGTTGGCTTAGGATTTCAATGCTCATGGTGAAAAAGCCTTTTGGGGGTCTTCAAAGTCAAGGGCACAGACCAGAGACCTTTGACAAATGTGATTTTTTCCTCCTCTTTGAGATATTCTCAAAACTTTAAATAAATAAATACAACTTCCCATTGTCTGTCAGAGGGACGTCTTTGGGCCAGAGGTCTTTGCATCGTTCTGAGACCATTGGACTGTGTCTGTGGGGATTTCTGCCGGCCTTAAAATGCACTCAGCTGCAGGCTTGAGTGTATCAGCCTTAAACTTGGCACGATTACAGATGCATAGCTGAGCAAGCAAAAGGACTCCCCAGGGTGCTGTTCGCCCATATTACAATGCTGTAAAATACATTTTGACACCCTACAAAGCTTGAATTTAAATGTGTTTGCACAGTGACAAATTACAGCAATAAAAGATTATAATACCAAATGAGGAGATGCAACTGATCATCTATGCAGATGATAATTAAATGTACAAGCATCTATGGGTGCATACGACGAATTATCCTTTCAGAATAACACTAAAAACAAACATTTGTGGGGCAAGTCGACAAGCTACAAAGCTAAAATATAGGCTTGTGAGTTATTAGAGAATGCGCCTACAAATAGTAACCTTACACTTGAGAAATCTCTCAAAACCTTTGGCAAAACAGCAGAAAGATCACCATCAAGTGATCATCAGGTGAAGAAAAGTCACAGTCTAATGCAGAGGGAATACACAGACCTATACAGCGGGGAGACAAAACAGCTGCATGGCTCAACACAGAAAGGCTAAAAGGTTCAGTGTGTTTCTAACAAAGTGCTCGACAGCTCGTCGAACAGCGTCGCAAATCCTCCGGGGACTCCTCTAATTCTTCTTTTTCTTCGCTCAGCTTTCAAACAATTACCTCTGTCTATTTTCGCGTGTTCAAACGAGCGCACCAGCTTGAATACCTTTAAGCAAAGACTGTCCGAAAGTTTGCGTTGTTATCCGTATTTTAGTGATCATCACATCTCACTCCTTGCTTCTTACCACACCTTTAAGCGTGGCCGCTGTAAACGCTTTTGCCGTCGGGCAACACCTCGTACGAATGGGCCACTTACAGGGTTGTCCCGATGTCGCTTCACAGGCGGTTAAAGACCCATTCACACCTGGACTCGTGTGACACTCTGGACTCTCGCTTGACTGCCGGACGGCCTAACGACCCATGCGCGACCTTAACGACTCTCGAGGTGCGAACGACCCTACGGAGATCAAATGCCAGTGACTCCCCTCCTCCCTGAAGAAGCTTTTCGGGTGGGAGGCGAAAAAACATCTTCGCGAAGTCTAAGAAGTCCAGTTGCTTTCGGTTTCGCACTTCAAGAATTAAGAAAAAACATAATAATATTAAAGGAAAATAATAAAAAGCAAGGTGATATAGAACAGGAGCAACATTTAGCTGAACATTAAGTGTGTGAATATGGGAGACTTATGCGGCAAAAACCATGTCCCTAATGTTTAAGTCAGTATTATGGCAAAATAATGAATGGCCTTTTTGGCATGCCTTATTGATTACACCTTTGCTTTTCCTGCCATCACGTCACAGTCTGCTATGAAAAAGGTCTGTTAAGTGGGCTGAGTGGGAGACGAGAGTCATATTTATATCCCTAAAGCCTACACTGTATATCTATTCACCCGTGATTAAGCTCAACAAAAGGTGAAACTGGTTCGTTCTGGTGAACCGTAGAGCCCATTGAAGAGAGCACTTGATTAATGCACTCCATTAGTTATCCCTGGCACGGCTCGAAATACACGTGAAACAAAGTCCAGAAGGTCTGAGCTCCTCTTCTTCTTCTTTATCACAAGAACTTTACAGGTGTGACGGTTTGTTTAAGAGTAAGAACCTGAAACACAATAACAAGAAAAAAATATTTTTTTTTAAATCTCAGATTTAAGTGACAGTTCTGCGCAAAATCAGAGCGGCTGGATGAAATAGAGGAAAAGGTGGATACAAATACAAACACGTGTTCCAGAAAATGCTGATTTTTCGCCATAAACCAATGTCTTCTTTAGAACCTGAGACCAACACTCACACCAAGTCTAATTCGTGTAGCACCTGTCAGTACAGTCAAACTTAACTTTGTGAGTGTTAGCAGCTTGATTTTCAGACGTTTTACGAGAGAAAGCGAGGGATTAGTGTTGACTTGGGGTCCTCAGACCCACCAGTACTGGTGCTTTAGGATTCATGAGCTAAAGATGAATGGGTAGTGTCTCGGCAAAATAAAAGAGCACTTGTAAGTTTCTGTGCACAATTAGCCTTGTCTATTTACATAAATACATAGAAATATTACACAAAGAGCTTTACTGAATTCATAAAAAGGAGAACCAGGCAGAAACTGTCTCAGTCCTTCTTCCCTTTTCCCTTTACTACACATTAAGGTCCTCTGCAGTCTGGTGATCCAGGAGGGAGTAGCGGTCCTGCTGCTCCTGGACAGAGTTAATGGACGGTCCCTGGCCGGAGAGGGCGGGTGGCGCCGCGCTGCTTTGACCCAGCTGCTCCCGAGCTCTGGTGGGAGGAGTCGGGTTCCGCCGCCAGCCGTCCAGTCCCAGATGCGTGCTGATCTGAGACAACCGGAGGCTCTTCATTTGACCTCTTGAACGCACCTCATACAGCTCCACAGAGGTTTTCTTGTACCTGGAGGAAACAGATGGTTATCATTTTCGACTCTGAATTCAAGAAGACTGCACTGGCAAAAGCCATAGGATGCACCAGGGAAGATACAATGTTGGATAACAAACACATTTAGCCAACTTTTAAAATGCACTTTTTCAATGGAAATTTATACTGACTCACATTCTTAGCAGTAAAGAAGACAGAACCACCGAGACGGACGAGGCAGCCATCGCAGCGGAGCCCATCCAGGGTTGAAGCACCAGGCCAACCGGCATGAACACACCTACGACCAACGGAGGAGAGGCATTCATCTGCAACAAGCGCTTCAATGTTCACTCACTATCTGGTTCTTGCAACTTGGACCTGTTGCAGTTTGGTTTTGGCTTTTTAGAAGTTTATGTAACAAAGTCTAGGTTTGCTCCTGGGTTTGCACTTTGCTCTCGTACTTCATGGGGGATGAGCGTGCAACTTTTGTGCAGATTAGAGGAAAGGCAAGGTTGCCGTCTCACTGTCGTCCACGCGGTGCCAGTGCAAACAAACGGCTGCCTTTCCTCCAAAAATAATTTAATTCTCAGTATCTCCTGTGGTTTAAAAGTTACTGGCTTCTTTTGCTGCTTCAGCAACCAGTTAGATTTGTGGAGCAGGTTATCAGGGCCATAGCTACCACTGAAAACACTTCTCTGGTATTGTGAGGTTTCTAAACACACACGTTTAGACACAGATCACATGTATTAAGGCTGATTCTGATGTTGCCTTGAACTAATGTGACTTAAAAAAAAAAAAGAAAGAAAATGTATTCCTCAGCTAGAATTAAGTGTGGAAAAGACAAAATTGAAAGATAATATAACTGAATAATGAAAACGTGACAAAAGTATTAAATTCAAGACATTTTAAAAAACATTTTTTGTTGCCCTGCTGAAGTTTTCTTGGGGTTGTGCTTGTGGAAGTTGGGTTCATGACCTCGGTATTTCTCGATTTCTGGCAAGAGCCTGTTTATGTTTCCTCCAACTGTTTCATATTTGGGAAAGCACAACTCAGTTTTACAAACTTCTGAGTTTTATTTCCTCCTTTCCTTAATAAAAGAGGCATTCTGCTGTGTTGGTGATTCATTTTCAGGAGCTACTCAGTGTATGATCATTCCTTACCGGCGGCGATTGGTATTCCCAGAAGGTTGTAGATGAGAGCGAAGACAAAGTTGATCCTTATCCTCCGCACCGTCTTTTTCGACAGCTCGATACTTGCCACTACGTCCAGCAGATCATTCTAAACAGTGTAAAAACCTTCAGGTCGGACAGGTTCAAACACGTTACTGCATCTCTGCACAGACTGTCAGTCACAGCGCATCACCTACTCTGATCAGGACAATATCCGCCGCCTCGATAGCCACATCCGTCCCCGTGCCGATGGCGATGCCGACGTCGGCGCAGGCAAGGGCGGGCGAGTCATTCACGCCGTCTCCCACCATGGCAACTCGCAGGCCTTGTTCCTGCAGCTCTTGTACTTTAGCCACCTTATGTGACGGCAGCACCTCTGCAAACACCTTTCTGATCCCCACCTGTGGTTAACCAAGCATCCGGGCTTTTTATTTCATTTATTCAGGTGCTTTTCTTTCAGTATTTCTTAAATTCTTTGTAAATGCGTGTGTGTTTTACCTGTGCAGCAATGGCTTTGGCCGTGCGTCTGTTGTCTCCTGTTATCATAACCACGTCGATGCCCATGCTGTTGAGTGTATGCACTGCTAACGCTGACTCTGCTTTCACTGTGTCTGCAATAGCCAACATGGCACACAGCACACCTGCAGAGAACGCACACTTATGAGGCACACCTGGGGCGCTGCAGCAGCAAAGTCTGTAGAGATTGGGGAGGGAGAGTATTGTTTGTTTGCAGGTTTTTTTCTCTCACCGTCGATGGCCACCAGGATGGCCGTCTGCCCTTTTGTCTCATGGCTGCTCATGGCGGCATCAACGTCCGCTCCAATGTGGTGACCGTTCCTCTTCATCCATTCTCTGTTTCCAATCAGGACTATGTACGACAATCCTTCACCTAGAAGCAAAGAAAAAAAAAAAAAAAAAAAACAGAACAACGGGGGCTCAGAGGTAAAGTATTTTTAATGGATTACCAGGATGGTAAATGGCAAGGAAATCATTCATTTATATTCCTTAAACTGGGCCAGAACCACATTAGACTACGCACCAATGAAAACCCCTTAACCCCCTTTATAAATCAAGGTGTATCTGTAATGTAATTTTGCACATTAATGGTTTTTACCCCTCTGGATCAATACAAAAAAAAATATTACGATCATACAATTTAGCCCAGATTTAGGGTGAGCCTATTAATTATTAATTATTTAGGGATTGTTGTCAGGGGTGATAGTGAAACCTGCTTGTAACAGGAAATCATCATATCATTTCTCCCCATAAGAACTTTGAAAGCCATGTGTTACAGATACATCCTGTAACAGGTGGTAGGGGAAGCAGCACAGACGTTTCCTGAGGAGGAGCCCCTCGCCGGTTAAGGGATTGAACCCGTGACCTTGGCGTGATCGGCACCACGCTCTAAACAACCGAGCTAACTGGCCTGGTTTACCTTGTGGTGGAGGCTGAAGAAGAAGAGGGTGATTTTGACAGCGCCCTAGAGCAGCTTTAATTGTCTAGCTAAGAGGCCTTACATAGACAGATATTCTCCACAGAAAAGATAAAGGCTTCTCATTGACTTGAGCCAGAAAGCTGTGAGTACATTGAAATAAACGGGGGATCAATTAAACGGACCTCCCAAACCTGAGCATGCACAAAAGGTGAAGTTCAGTCAGCAGGTAAATACATAATTCCGAGTGGAGCCCCGGAAAGTGAAAACCATCGGACCTGCAGACGGTGCCTCGGCAGCGAAGAGCAGGCTGCTTTCGTCCGTGGTGGCTCCCGGCAGCAGGAAGCGCTCTTCACTCTGCTGCTGAAGCAGATGCTCCACGTTGGACACCCGGCAGCTGATCCCGCAGCCGGGCACCGCCTGGAAGTCCTGACAGTAGCCCAGCACGTCGCAGCCCAGCTCCTGTTACGTGCACACGGACAAACTGTGGATACAAACTGCTCAACAAAGCACTCGATGAAGCTTTACAGAGCACAAAGAGACACTTGTGGTTGCTAAATACACTTTAAAGCACACAAACACGGGCATAATGTGTACTCTACATGCTGACGAGCAGGATCAGATTAAGATTCTGCTCTAACTGCCGTCCTCTCTCACCTCTTTGCAGTGCTTAGCGACCGCCGCGCCCAGCGGGTGCTCGCTGCTGGCCTCCGCTGTGCCCACCACCGCCAGGATCTTTCTCAGGGGCATGCGGGCCATTTCCCACAACACCAGCACGCGAGTCACCCGAGGCACGCCGTTTGTGATCGTACCGGTCTTGTCAAACATCACCACGGCGATCTGAGGGAGCGGTGAAACACGAAAACACAGCGGAAGTCATGGCTCTGCCTTCTTTTTCATGTTTTGGTTTTTAAAACTACAAAGGCTGGTGCCAAAGAGAAAGGTCACTCTTCGTGACCTCAGCACTCTGTCCATTAGTCCTTAGGGTGGAAAATCAAAATTTTATTTATTTACCTATGATTATATATGAGTCTTCTGTCTGCCCAGAATAATAAAGTATTTTTCTGGGCTATAACTAACATTTTACATCCAGCATTTCCACAGACTGTGCTGCTCTAGCTGGAGCACATATGGTCCACTGCCCCACTGCCACAGCACAACCTGCAGAAATGTAGGACTTAAAACTTTGGTTTTGCCCCGGGCAAACATTTTATCGTCCTGGGCAGAATGTGGATTTAAACATCTCTGGGATCCTCCTGAAAACACTGGGAAGACCTGACCTGCTGCTGCTGAATGAATGTCCTGAAGGGCGCATGCAGCATCAGCGTGACACATCGAGCAACGCACGCCGAGGAGAGGCCAGGCCAAAGGCGAGGGCCACCAAGACTATTAGGTTTCCTCCTCTCTGGAGGGTAAAAGTGCCCAGGAAACGTCACGCCGAACAAGCCATAGGTGTGATATTGTTAAAATAAACAAACGTGAATGGAAGCAGTCATACAGGAGTGTGTTTCAGGAATGAAGCAGTAACGTCGGACGCCACACGGTGTCACTAGATAATTAGAAAATAGAAATAGGTGATCTCTACTGCACATACCAGGACATACTGCAGGCACTTTTCTAACTGTATATTATTTGAGCCATGCGTCAAATCTTTGCTACGCCTCGTTCCTTTAGCTACAACGACACTGCTGCCACCACAGTATGCTTTTTTGTCTGGCTGAGTCACTTAAACCACATGTAATGGTTACAGTTTATGGTTTCGGTATCAGCTGAATCAAAGGTTGAAGACGGCAAAAGCTTGAACGTCCTGTGTACCTGTGTTGCAATACAGTATGAGCAGAAGCAAGCATGTTGCTTTGAATCTAATACTGTAGTCAAAGTGCTAATAACAACTTCATTACCTATGTTTATAAATGTAATCATCGACAAAATGAATCACCTCTGCACGGCTTGGATTATGCAAGTACTTATCGAGAAAGTGGTATGATTTTCTGTGTTGCATGGCTTGTTTTTTTTCTGTCTCTATGTTGTCCTCATAAATAAATATATAAAAAGGAAATAATTGTTTTGAAAAAAGGAAACGGTGGCTGGTTCGCCTCCTTCCCAGAACTTTTTTTTACCCGTTGTTGTTGTATGCTTTGCCATTCATGGATCCTTATTATATATTTATCATGTAAAGCTACTAACATATTTGTTGTTCCCGATTTTCATCGATTATGATCTGGGTTTGATGGCGTCGCGTTCTCTTTGTTGTTCTGTCTTCAATAATAAAATCAAGTAAAATATAAGGGTTAAATTCCCAACAACTATAGTTATCAGAAGTCGGAAGCAGGATGTAAAGTGCGTTGCCTTATGCGCCATCTCCAGCGGCTCCCCTCCTTTAATGAGGATCCCGTTCTGAGCTCCGACACCTGTGCCCACCATGACGGCGGTCGGGGTCGCCAGCCCCAGAGAGCAGGGGCAGGCGATGGACAGAACGGTGATGGACGCCTGGAAAGCAAAGCGGATGATAACCTCTGCCCTGGAGATGGTCTGGTTATAGCCCTGTGAGGAGGAGATACGAAAGTGATATGAAAATGCTCACACAGCTGTCTCTGCCTGTCAAATCTCCGTGACAGCTGCTCATGTTCGCATTTGTGAAAACATTTGTCTGCGCACCTACCGGGAAGTTTTCCCTCACAATGTCAAAGTTGACAAACCCGATTGCCACCCAGGCCAGCAGTGTTAGCAGGGAAACGGTAACTATGAAGGGCACAAAGTACCCGCTGAGCCTGTCGGCAAACTGCTGGATCGGGGCCTGAGCAAACACAAGTTGCAGAGGAGTTAACAGTCAATGCGCTGCGAGAAAACAGGGTCAGATTTTATGGAAACTAATTCTTCCACTCTATGCACATTAAAATAGGAATATATGTTGTGTCATAACTCTTGTTTGCATCTTTGCTCTTTATGCCCCTGAGTTTCTGTTTGCATTTCTAGTGTTGCTGTTAATAATGAAAATGTTTAAAATTGAGCATATGCGTACATATATTTTCTTTTGTTGTAGAAAAAAGTAAAAAATCCTCAGTTGGGATGAGATCATTTCAAAACAAATTTTCTCAAAGATTTTTTATTGTCAAATGTCATTTTCTTACTGTAGGAGCATGGATTTTCCCTATTTCTTCTTGTTTCAAGACACTGAACTCTAGAAAATGTCTAAAACATTTAGTTAGTAAAATGGTAATTGTTTTGTTGTTTTGTGGAAAAACATGTTTGAATGTCGAATACATTAGATATTAAAGGTCTGATGTGAATGTTTTTTGCAGCAAGTACTGTGTTTTCATTTGTGAAAACATTGACTTGCTAAGAAAAACACGGAATCCCGAAACAAAACAAAAAAAAGAAACTGAAGTTCAACCTGCCTCTTACCTTGGAGGTTTGGGCCTCCTCCACCAGTTTGACTATCTGAGACAGAGTTGTGTCGGCACCGACGTGAGTAGCCTCCACCAGAAGAGCACCATGAGCGTTGATGGAGCCGGCGATCACCAAACTGCCCACCTTCTTACTGACAGGCATCGGCTCACCTGACAGAGATACGGGGAGAAAGACGGGTTAACGAAAAAAGGTTCACAGAAAGTACACGCCTTTGTGTGTTTAATTCAAAAAGAAGGATTCGATTGTTTTATTATGACTTAATTTTAAGGCTGCAAAATCAGATCAGGAGTTTGATATCAACACTTTTTCAAAGTTGAAAGATTAATTGTGATAAACCCGTCAACTGCTCTCCAATGGACACTCCTAAAAATCAAAAGCCAGTAATCCAGAAACATGAATCTGCCACTTGACACAAATCATTAGTAATTTTAGTCAGCAAATTAAGAAAATGGCGGTTTTTAATGCTCTACAACCGTCACACCCTCCTACCCGTGATCAAGGACTCATCTGCCATGGAACTTCCCTCGATCACTTTCCCATCAACGGGGAACTTTCCTCCTGGGACGACCTTCACGATGTCGCCCCGCTGGACCAGCTCCACCACCACCTGCTCCTCACTGAAGTGCACGAACACATTTACAGTTACACGTTACGTGGAAATAGTGACACACTTTCAGGTGGACCGTCGTATTTATATCCACTTATATCTTGTGTCTCACCAGATGATGGAGTGGTCAGGTCCCAAAGTGACCACAGTGGCATCAGTAGCTTGAAGTGACATTAGCTTGGCCAAAGCCTCTGAAGTTTTACTCTGCAGGAATGGCCATAAAAACAAAGTATTTAAAACCACGTCCTCGGGCTCGGTGAGGAGAGCAATTTGATTGATTTGACTTTGCTATTGAGTATTATAAAGGTGCTGTACTGTCGGAAACGAATGAGACCATCACGAAGAGGAGAAGTAGCCCTTTGCGTTTCCAGTGTTCATCATCTGCCAACTTGCTTCACGGCATGAAACAGAAATTCCCGTGCAAATAAAGGGACATTTTTTTCAGGGGTTACATTGATGTCACAAAGCAGAACAAATAAAAGGCCGTCGTAAAAATCACTTTTCAAGTAGAGGTGGGGAAGGACAAGGGGACCAAACACCCTTTTGGCTTCAAAAGGCAGCAGTTTTCATTTATCACTTTCACAGACGTTAGCTCAAATAAAACCACTGATGAGAGACAAAGGGTCCACAGCCATCTCAACCATGATCTCATTTTTTAATGGTAATTATTCCAAAGTTTGGAAGAAGGGATACTACTACACTCTAAGCTCCAATTAACTGTATCCACAACATTGCAGCCAAACTTGGTCTATTTAAAAGGAAGTCTGCAACTCACTTTGCTGTTTTCTGTTTCTTGTTGATAATTATCATCCTTTAAATGTCCTGGTGTCGCAGTATTTACACTGAATTCAGACTTGCCTGCAGCTGTGAATGGCAGCTCCTAATTAAGGGTGATTCGTGATGTGTAAAACCAACCAGACACGACCATCGTTTCTGCTGTTTCTGTAGCTTTTGGTACAACAGCGTCACAAGCAAGTGTCGGGATAACATTGAACGCGGATCTTCTTGTTGTGTTACGGCAGCAGCTGATGTACAGTTAATCATCAACCTACAATAACATCCCAGGTTGTTAAATGCCCACTGATAGGGTTATAGTTTGGTTCACCATGCCAGTCGAACAGCAACCAGATGAAAGCTCTGTAAAAACTGTGCGAATTTCCAAAAATTTATATTTTTATTTATTTACTTTTATTCTTTTTTTTTTTTACCTTTGCAACATGCTCCAACCATCGACCCAGAGCAATGAACACAAACAGCATGGGTGGAGTGTCGAAAAAGGTGACGGGGCTCTGGCTGGCTCGCTCAGCCATGGCCACCATGAGGACCACGCAGGAGTAGATGTAGGCAATGGAGGTGGCTAACACAATCAGCACGTCCATGTTGGCTGTGCGGTGTTTTAACGAGCGATATGCCTGGATGTAGAAGTACCGGCCTCCGAAGATCTGGAGGGAACAAAAGACGGAAAAAATTGGCTGTTTGTCGGACAGTGTGGCATCTTCCTTGGATTCTTTATTCTTGTTTACGTTTATGCAGTAAAGGCATACATTTCTGCTGCCGTTTCTTCTAAACAAACTGGAACTTTTAAATTAATTTCCGCAATGGTGGACGGCTTTTCTTAGGCAACATCTAATAGACGCCCAGCAAATGGATAATCTTTCATAAACTCCTTTTAAAGAATGGTTATGGTTGGAATAATACCACATTTAAATTATATACCATATAAATATATAAATCATCAGGTGTATTTAATGTTTGGCCTAAAGTACAATCTTAAGGCAAAATCTCCTCCTTTCCAAAGTCCTTCATAAATGTCCCTGAGCAAAGAAGGACTCGATGGTATTTTCATCCACAAGAGTCCTTGCTAGGTTATTAACCCCGGTTTGGTTAGGCAGTCAGGTTCCAAGAACTCTCCAGTTTCTAAGGCGTGCATTCAACTATCGACTTACTAACTTGTAGAATCACAAGAAACAAAGGGCCCCTTAATGCAGAAGGAACCAACCACAGCTACTTTCTTCAAGAAAGGAAACACCGAACCATTTCTGAGTATGGGACGTGAATGGAGCAAAAAAAAAGAAAACCTCTTAAAAGGAAACAAGCGAGTTCACCTGTTCTCTTACCTGTACTGGCGTACAGAGCAAGAAAAAGGCCAGGTTGAGGAGGGAGAGGCCTGGCAACAGGTTCTGCTCCTCGGGCATGGAGCCTCCATGCTCCTGGTGCTGACTATCCATTACCATCATGTAGATCATGAGGCCCATGACAGGCAGGCCAAAAACAAGGCTGAACAGGAAGGAGTTCTTCCACCTGCAAAGGTGCGTCATTTTCACATCAGTTATAACAGGTCATTAACTTAGTATTTGTGGAGGAAAATGACACAAATTTGTGACGTCTGAAGGTTAGTTTGCCTTAAAAATGACACATATTTTGATGTTGAGAGCCCTTTTAAAACAGATACTTGCTGTCTAATTTCCTCTGAGTGGTCGAGGTTGTTTTTGAAGGCCGCCGTCACCAGACTGGCCTCGAATCCAAGGCTCTACGGCGAGAAACAACGTCAGGATATGATGTCAAGGATTTAAACAAGAGGAGGCTTATGGCAGAGCGTAAGAAATGGTGTGATAGTTACCTGAATGATCTTGACAATATCTCGAGCTCCGAGCACCTCTGGGTCAAACTGGATCTGTGCTTTTTTGGTGGCAAGAGCAACGGAGACCCCGACGATCCCTTTGGTTGTGGTGAGTTTGGACTCAATGTTGTGGACACACGATGAACATGTCATGCCCGTTATCTAGAAGGAAAAGATGATAAGAAGTCCTTTTTTTTTTGTATGTATTTAGGAAAGCCATATCACATTATGTTCTGAAGTCTTACTGAGAGGTCCAGTTTCCCAGGTGTTACTGCATTGTCCTCTATCAATTTGGCCCCAAAGCCTAAGTCCTCTATGAGCTGAGTTACAGCAACAGCGTCGATGAGTTCTGAATCATATTTCACCTCTGCCTTTCCGGCCATCAGTGATACCAACACAGAGATGATTCCTGGAAGCCAAAGCGATTGTGAAATACTGTCAAACAAATACAATTTCTGTTAAATTTGTTTGCTTTCCTTATTCTTTTTCATCAGTGAGTCATATTCGAAAGGAAAGCTTAGTTTATTGAATCAGTAGCCCACAATTTAACATATTCAGACCAAGGGATTCTCTCATTTACTACAAATATAGAGATTGGTTAATAAAGAGGGTGTTTAATCAAATTTACCCTTGTGTTTGAGCAGGTTCCTCTCAATGTTGGCCACACAGGAGGCACAGGTCATTCCGATTACACAGATGAAGCATTTTTGTACTTTAACGTCGGGAGAGTGGGCGTGATAGCTTGCATCGTTCGTCTGTGATCCAGTGCCATTGCTGACTCCCGCCTTATTGGGTGATCGCAACTCCGGAAGGTGAGAAGGCGCAGAGCTCACAGGCCTGGACTTTTCACAACTCTGGGTGCTCTTCGCATGTTCTGAAGAGAAGGAAGAACAAAGTCGGTGGCCAAAGATGGTTAAAGGTAGATAGACACAGATGGACGGTTTAGTGGTGCAGAATCCTTAAGTATAACGACAAACTGCAGGATATACTGCAGTTGCTGCCCCTCGTATATCAATGAGAGTCCGGCCAAGTTTTATACGTCTCAGTACGAAAAGCAACACACACGACAGCCTCTAAAATGACTATGCAGTTCAACACGTCTCTAAAACAGTTTCAACAAAAACTCAACATTATAACCTTCACGAAGGGGGGATTGATCGCTGGACTGTCGTGTTAGGCTTTTTGGGGCGGACCTAATAAACTGGCAACTGAAAGTACATCTTGCAGTTTAACAAGCCAAAGTACCCGACCGGGAAAACCTACTGGACTAGACGAAGAGTCACAGTGCGAGACGCTTTGTCTCCATTCCTCAGCCTTAATATTTGCTTTCAGCCATGTTGGCGATCCGGCTCTATGGACGGCAATGTCGGTCAGTCCACTACTTTGGTAAGCCACGAAATTTTGTACAAAGTTTGTGGTTCTCTTAGGTTGAAGTCTACTGACTTTGGTGATCAGAGTCCTACAAAAAGTCCTGTAGGTGTATTTATTATCCTGCATAATATTGGATAGTTACTAAAAAACTCCTTCACAACTGAAACCTACTCACGAGGGAGTTTTTTTTGTAGTTTTAATTTGTCAAATTCGTTGCGGCTGCTTCAAAATCATTCTGCGATTTACATTTATACCTGAAAAAAACGGCAGTCGCCTCAATCTGTACTTTTATCATAGGGTGTTTTTATTGCTTTTTTCATTTTTTCTTTTTATTTGTTCAGCTTGTTTTTGTTTTTTTTAACCTTCAGTAATTCATCTTTTTTTTTGTCTTGTTTGCAACACTAGTTTTACACTGAAAAGTGTTACATATACAAATAAAGATTGTTTTTAAGCAATCACGGTTTTAAATGAACGCTTCCTGAACAACTACTGCTGTGGAAAGCTGCACTGCTTTGTGCTTTAAAAGCCGAAAACCTCAACCTGACATCCAAAATTGAAAAAGGTACATGAAAGAATCCGCTCATAATCTGCCTGAGTTAATTCCACGTCTTGGCAAGCTGTTTTTGTCATCAAATCCAACAAGAAAGCCCCAGCCGCCGTAAAGAGCCCTTCGGGTCGCACTGGAGAGCACACTTGTCTGGTTTCCAGGGCAACTGGTGGAAACTGAGGTGAGGTGAAGACGAGGTGATCTGTTGCCTTAGTGACCCGCAGCACTGTGCAGATTGTACAGTACATGCAAGAGCTTAATGAGAGTCTTTCTGCGCATAATGTACAGGTGCCACCACTAGGTTTATTGTACAGATGCTTCTTACGCCACACACTTTGATTCTTCGGTAGTACCCATGAGGATACGAATAACATGAATGCATCTTAACATGTCATGTGCAGGAATTCATGGGCTGGATGGAATACATTGCTTGAATGACAACAACATAAGCTGTTCGAGGACCTCCAACAATGGCTGCTTTTCTACCCAGAGCTTGGCAAGCTGAAAAACCAATTGAATGCTGCTTGTGTTCCAAAACCGGCTCCTCTTCTAGGAAACAGAAACGAGCTGAACTGCTACCGTACCTCGACGTACCTCTGATACTCCAATCCAGATACTGTGTTACCCTACCCAGCACTCACATATCACATAAGCAGGTCTACAAAATACTACTAACACTACTAGACAATACTTGGTAGATATTAAATAATGATTACAATATAATTCTCGGGGCCGTAATCTACGTTCGCATTACCAAAAAGTCAGGCCGCAGCAAACTCACTAATGAACACCTGGCTTTCGCACTTTTTGAGCCCAATTTTAAGAGTACGATTACACAACAAATGTGTCATTAATACAGCGATGTTTTTTTATTTGCATGTACAGATTTTATCTCCCTTTATCTCACCTGTCACTATTATGCTGTTTAATGAAGAGTAGGCTTCAAAATACACCCTCTGCACTCACACTACAACCATTTCTGGGGGTGTTTTGTCCTGACAGCTGCCATACTCCTTTTGACTTGGAGCTCTAACCGGTGGGTCAACACAACTTAATTATAAGTAAACCTTTCTCATTGGTGCCTACCTTGAAGTGATGCGTCAAAGCCCATGTCCTCAATAGCTGCCCTGAGCTGCTCCGGCTCCGTCAGATGGGGGTCAAACGTTATGGTTCCCTTTTCATCCTTCAGTGACACTGCTATGGACTGTACTCCTGTCATCTGAGAGATCCTCCCTTCTATGGACTGCACACAAGAGTTGCATGTCATCCCTACAATCCATATGGTTACAGTCTGGTTTGATGAAGTCAATATATCCATCTGCCAGTAGCTTATATCTTCTGCAGATGGGTCCTCAGATAGTAAAGTGGCATCAAATCCCATGTCCTCGATCTTGTCTCTCAGTTCCTGTGGTGTAACTAGAACAGGCTGAAATACAATCAGTGCTAACCTGTCCTGAAGAGACACATGAATAAATGAAACCCCAGGCAGCCCATCGAGCTGTCCCTCAATGGACTGCACACAGGACTGGCAGTGCATACCATCCACCCCGATCTGTACCGCTGACTCCAGACTGTATCCCAAGCTCTGGAGCTCCAGGGCGATCTCTTTGGTTGTGATAACTGAGGTATCATAGTCCACTTTGGCTAACTTTCTGGGTAAAGACAAGCTGATACCAAGTACTCCCCTCAGGATGGAGATTCCGGTTTCGATGGCTTGGGCCTGGCGCTCCGTGGTGAGTCCCAGGAGTTTAAAGCTCACCCTGGAGGCGGTTTTGGGTGGAGGGTAGAGCTCACTCTGACTCCCACACTCGTAGGCCAAGTTGTCAAGGCCTCGTTTCTCAGCATCGGTGCAATTCTCCTTGAAAGATGAAAGAAAAGGGTATCAATTCCGAATTTTTCATTTCAGTAAACTTAGGGACTATGCAACACTTCTTAGGGGTGGGGAGGGGGGCTGGATCTTGCATTGCATTCCTCAAAGAAAAAAAACAATGGAACTTCAATTCGTAATTATGAGATAGTAGGTTTTTCTCATACGACAAAATATCTCATTTCACAATTTCCACATCTCATAATAACAAGCAAAGATCTCATAATTACAAACAAATGATGTCTTACCTGTGAGATAGTTTCCCCGTAATTATGAGATTATTTCTCGTTATTATGAAATCCGGATCTCGTAACTGTGAGGTCTTCTGATTAGGAGATTGTTTTCTTGCAATTATGAAAGATTTTTTGTAAATCTTCATAACTACGAGATAGTAAGTCATAATTGCATATTTTCTTCAGTTCCTCACCTTGACTTAGGAAAAAAACTGCAAAGCCTCCCCACCAATATCTTAAAACACTAGAACTGTACTGTGTTGGTTAAGGTTTTTTTTTAATCAATAAATATCTAAAAGAGTGTAAACATAAAGATGATGTACCCCGATTTAAACAGTTAATATCCTAATAGAACATTGATTTGCACAACTACAATACCAGTAATCTTTTTTCTTCTTTCTTTTTTTTTTTTACATGTAAAAAGAAATATATAATGAAAATTTAATGCACTTGATGTGCTTTTTATAATAAGTCTCACAAGGGAAAGATAAATGAAAGTATGAAAATGGGGAAAGAAAATAAAATACCCTCCCCTGCTCTCCCAAACTAACTTCTCAGCAAAAAAAAAGAATAACTATACCCTCCCACTATTCTGACCACTCCTCCCTCCCTTATTATTTTCTTACAGTCTCGTAATCTTATCTCACTTAATCTTGATATCACCCATTTATGAGGTTCAGTGCACTATTTATAGGTTTACACCTTATCTATGTCGTAACACTAACCCTTGCTCTTTGATTCTGGCGAACTGTCACCAAAACCCAAAACCGAGCAGATGTTTTAAATCACGGACAACAATCCTACAATAAAACAACGCCGTAGCGGCCGCACAAGAAATATCTCGTAATATTGTGTGTTCCTCGGTAATTACTATTTTGGCTCAAGAACAAAGACAACACAGACCTCAAACACACTTTTAATTTCCTGCTCCTTCTATGTAAGCATGCTTACTCTGTTTTCGTTTGCTCTCTTCATCCCGAGAACAAGAAATACAGCTGGAACTGATGGAACCTGTTCCCCAAGGATAACCCGCTATTCAACTACTCAACAAGCCCCACATGACCCCATTCAGCCTGTATATTCGCTCCTTCAACCTACTGCTCCAGCTCTGCATCCTCATAAATCACAAAAATTGTGTCGCCCTGGTTGGCGGAGATTTGGGGACAGTTATCTCTAAGAGTGTGGAAAGTCAGCACAGAGCAAAATGGGCCCAAAAACGTGTAGATTCACGTTTTTCATTGGAAAGCAGGCGTGGAATAGTCTCCCTGGATCATAATCAATGACAACATCTGCTTTTATCTTGAAATGTAGGCATCTTCTTAACATTTCCAGACGTGTCAAAGGCTGGTTGGTCGAAAGAAAGGCCTCAACCAGGGTTTATGACCTCAGCATTTGTATTTTTGGGGCATTTTAAGCCTATCTTATAGACAACAGAGACATTACAGGAAATGAAAACGAGCGATGCATGCAAGGGGGCGTTGCAGGTTAAAGGTGAGCGTCTTAACCCCCTAAACTATGTGGGTTTCCCAATGAAAAAAAACCCCGGGCTACGGCACTGAAGCTGACTGCTGCTACATTTTCATAAACTCTCGACTGCTCATGTGAGACAAATGTAGACACACGTCAATAAGCCCAAATGTAGCTGAAGTGGTAAGATGTCAAGAATGCAGCTCCATGGCTGACTCAAGAGTTTCAATCCCCCGTGAATCAGTATAAGAATCAGAAAAAAGCCGCAGGGAAATTGCCTTTTTACAGTTGCTCAATGCGCAGTTAGGAAAGAGGAAGTAAATAAGTAAAAAATGCAGGCTGAACTGGTCCCTTCTTAAAATAAAATTAAGAAGAATCTGTTCTCACGCACAGCCCCGCGCCTTGCCTCTTCCATCCTATCCGGGCTATTGCAAACTGTAGGTGCTCACTATAGTTTAACTGAAAAAAAGCAGACAGTTGCTCCAGGCCCAGTGTACTGTAAAATCAGCTTAGATGGTTAGAATACCACATGGTTTTCATCAAAAATGGGAGACTCCATTCGAGCCCAATGGAGAGAGGCCCGGCATTTGGCACTTTTGGGGCTAAAGGCCACATGACTGGCACTTCACATAAGCCTTCCAGCGTGACTCTGCTTAAAGTCAATAGTCATTGGTGCCTCACAGAACTGAGGAGAGAGCCAGCCACATATGAAGAGTCTTAGTTTTCATGCTGCTTTGGTTTTTTTCGTAAAAAATGCCTTTTCTTAAAATGTACAAATCACCCTTTAAAAGGTACATTCTGAATATGTTACTTGTAGAATTATGCGCCGAAAACGGATTCCCTATACAAATGTAAGTGCATTTGTTCAATTGTGAACATCAAATCACAATGTTCTCACATCGATACAGCCATTGTATAATTTTGGACAAAAAAAATAAAAAATAAAAACCAACAGGTAACACTACATTATCTTCCCTAGCAGAGGATGGTTTCGATCCATCGACCTCTGGGTTATGGGCCCAGCACGCTTCCGCTGCGCCACTCTGCTGGAAAGCACCCCAGATGGGACTCGAACCCACAATCCCTGGCTTAGGAGGCCAGTGCCTTATCCATTAGGCCACTGGGGCTGCACGAGGTCCTGATGGCCCATGCGGAAAATTTTGTGTGTGCATTGTCCACCAATCGTAGCGGTGCTTTTGTGGTGTAAATACCTCCCTGGCCCCTTCAAAGGTCGTGACTGTTTCTCTAAAGGGGGGGAAAAAAAAACTGCTATGGACGGTGCATGGAAAGAATTTCTTTTATGGAAAGGTAATGGATACTGTGACCAGAAGGATGCAAGTCTCGGGCATCTTGTTTCTATAATTCTGTACGTTACTGGTACCATTGCAGGCGGAAGAACTCCTTTCTGATCAACTTTGTTTTCAGACTGATCTACATGGTGTCAATAACACCAGGATAAAAGCAGCACACATTAGCAGAGGATGGTTTCGATCCATCGACCTCTGGGTTATGGGCCCAGCACGCTTCCGCTGCGCCACTCTGCTGGAAAGCACCCCAGATGGGACTCGAACCCACAATCCCTGGCTTAGGAGGCCAGTGCCTTATCCATTAGGCCACTGGGGCTGTACAACTACTACCTCGGCGTGCCGGAGATGTTTCTGCAGTCAGTGTGTCCACACCAAAGATACACTGTCGCCGTGTTGTTTTTAGGTAGTAGATTGCCTCCTCCAATAACTGTCGATGCTGGCCGGTTGTTATTTTGCTTGACCCCTCACTACTGTGTGCTTTGCTGAAGAAAAAAGTGCTACGGCCCACTCTCCTTTAAACAGCCAAACATCCACACAGAAGTTAATGCAGCCGCAAGAGATGCTTGTATTGTCAAAAACAGAGAGGAGCTGGGCTGTCTGTCCCTCTCCAAACCGGATGTGGGCTGTGATGCAAAAGAGGGCGAGGGAAAAAGAGATTTAGCCATTTCCATGTTGTTCCACCTGAAGACTCCTTCACTTTGGACAGAGTTCTCTACAAAAACGGCTTGGAAACACAAAATGTTTTCTCAGGGGGCTCCCGGTAAGCTCCTGTTACTGTCTGGGGGCCTTTTATTTTGAAAATCCAGCCTCATCCAAAGGCCCGGGTAAGTTTCTCGTACAATCGGGGGGCTTTTAATTTGAAAAACGAGGCCTTCTCCATAGCCCATGCTGCCGATTTGACGATAACGGGTCAAAAACACTTGAAATACATGCAACGGCATGCTGGAAACCACCCCAGATGGGACTTGAACCCACAATCCCTGGCTTAGGAGGCCAGTGCCTTATCCATTAGGCCACTGGGGCTGCACGAGAGCCATCAGTCCATATTAGAAAAAAAATCGGCTGTATATTCAGAATGGGACTTAACCCACACACTAATGACTGTGGCTGGAAAGATCTGTCCCCATGTGGCCCCTTTGTATTACAGTAAGGCAAACACTGAAATGTTGACTGCTGAGTTCACGGGCAACTGTTCAACTGTTCAAAGTGCAACAGTCAATCACACGCAGACAAACACTTCCCAGAAAAATCAAACATTTTTTCGGCCAATCCTCTCTCATGAACTTCCAGCGTTTCTGCAGCGGTTTCCGGTTTTATTTTTGTGGCGTCACAACATACCTGTGTTCACGTGGTAAACTGTCTCCCAGTGACCCTACTCTATTATATAGTTTTTTTTTTTTAAATCTTGTACCACTTTTACTGCGCTACGCTGATCCTATTCAGCCAACTGTCTCTCTTACACTGTACATATTATTGTATTGTATTGAACATAATCAGCCCATTTGACTGTACGTACTATTTATTAAGTTTCCTTTGTACTGTATATATCATAGTCACAAAGAAACACATCATAGCTGCTTTGCATTTCGTTTATTGTTTTGCTTATTCTGTATACATCATAGTTATATCCCTTCTTTCTGTGCAACTCCATTACTACTCATTCTGTACCTCTGTTTATCTTATACATCTCTGTTTTGCTGCTGTTGGTTAGGTGCGAAACTGCCCTTCGTTGTACTCGCATTTAATCTAATTTTACCCACAAAACAATAAACGGGATTAAAGTGTATTATTTTTCTCTCGTCTCAAAATTATTGCAAAAATAGTGAGTTTGCTAAGCAGACGAAGAGCAAGTCACTAACTTAAAGAGCCTTTTTCGTGCCATCGAAACTGTTTACTTTACTTAAGTTAATTGTTGGCAGATACTATTTACATAACAAAAAAAAAACCAAGTGATGTTTATATATAAACACCACTTTTTACACTGATATTCTGCACGATGAGCACCTGCCGTCTGTGAATATTTTCTTCAATTTCAATAATTATTGATTGGGTACCGATCAAATCCATCCACTGAAATAATCTACCCGTTAACACTGGATGGGCCTCATTGATTGGATTAAGGGTTATGGATCAGGACGTTTTTTTTTTTTTTTTAATGCTCTCAAGGCAGAAAGGATGCACGGGGGGTGACAGAATCTGTTGCGTAGCCTTGACTCTTCCGGCGAAGGCGGTGATTTGTTACATTGCCTTCATCTGGCTTTTGTCCGGAGCACAGACAATAAAGTGCATTCAACCTCCGTGGCAAACAGGGGACAGATGTTACAGCTGATACATGAGCAGATTCACCGACTTGCTGAGGTGTTCGACTCCCTGACAATGAATCTCTCGTCCAACGCCGGACCGCGGCAAGGAAAATCTAATAATCTGACACATGTGTAGGGCAATTTGATCTGTTGCATGTATTTACAGAAAATCCCTTCATAAAGAAGCAGTTCAACTGTTTGTTTTTTTTGAAGATCATAGCACCTCAAGATTAAAGCTGTATCTCCCCGTGACCCCTCCAAACAGGAGACATATCTGTCTGTGAGTTTTGGCCATTTCAACCAAACAGTGATTTTTTTTTTTTCCCCCCCTTTAAAGAACTGGATTATTTTACGGAGCGAAAGAGGTTAAACTACCCGGTAATTCACATTAAGTCAAAAAACAAAAAAAAAGGAGAGAGAAGTCTGAAAAAAATGAAGATAGTTTGGTGTAGCTGGGTAAAATTAGCTGGTTAAGAAGCTTGACGACGTAAAATAACAAGTACTTTAAAAAAATTAAATAAACGCAAACAAATAAACACAGTTAGGTGTAGCAGACACACCGTCTTTTTCCTTCACTCAGTTCCCTTTTTTTTTTTTTGACCCTTCTGGACTCCTACAAAACTTGACTTGGAAAAGAGACAACTCAGGTGGGACTGCAACTAACGACAATAATCTGGCGACCATTTTCTCAATTTCATGGATTAGCCATTTGGTCAATGAAATGTCCACCCCCCCCCAAAAAAAAATCAATAAATCAATAAATAAAGACTGATCATGCTTCTATGAATCGACTAATCAATTAAACAACCAGTATTGGAGGAAGTATTCAGATCGCTGCAATGTAAAGATACTGGATTTCAAGTCTTGCATGGAAAATGTACTAATCATGAAGAAAAATGCTCCTTGTGAGTGTTACAGTATATTACTGGATTATCATTCTTATTACTACTGATTCATCAATGTGCAAACAGCATTTCACTGCTGTAGTTGGTTGAGTTGGAGCTTTTTTTTTTTCCAGCCACTTTTCTGCACAGTTTTGTGATTTAATCGTCGATGGTGCATCACATTTTACAAACTGGTGGGACTCCCCTTCATGCGGAGGGACCTGTGCAGCTAAAGCTTTGGGATAAATGAAGTAAAAAGGGAAAACGTTGCCCCTCCGAACCGCGGTGGGGGGGTGGAAGTATGAAGTAGCGCGAAATGTAAATCCTCGCGTGAAGTACAGACGCCGCACATTAGTAGATGTACCTGTACAGTCACGGAGCATCGTTATCGCTTTACTTTAGTATAGAAATGTTTAATTAACGCTTTATGACACCTAAAACGCGATAAGGGGCGTTTTAGGTGTCGGAAATTATAACCCGTCCTGCGCGCTACCGGTCCCACAGCAGCCGGCGCACAGGTGGAGTTACAGCGGTGGACGGACGCATCCAAGGCAGGACTCGGATCCGCGCACAACCACCTTGTAACGTGCCGTAAAATCAGGCTGAACCGGCTCCCCGTGCCGAAAGACGCCGCGGGAGCCGCGACGGGTGGACACGGCCGGGCAGCAGTCGCCGGCGAGCATGGCGCGGGGCCGCGGGGACGAGACAGGACAGCCGGGGGCCTACCTTCAGCTCCGGCGCACAGCGACTCCCGCAGCCGCAGCCGCCCGCTGGGTGGACGCCACAGGTGCAGCCCGGTTTACAGCCGCAGTCGACCATACGAATCTGCTCCCCGGCGCCGTGCGCAGACTTGGGGACATACTTGGACAGACTTTTGGGCGACTTCGGCGAAAACATGTTCGAGCAGATGCTCTGAAGTCGTTTTTTTTTTTTCTTGCTTTGTTTTTTTTCCTCTCGTATCTTCAGCTGCCTGTCAGAGTCGGAGGGCAAAAGTCCGCGTCGGGCGAGCGCCTCGTCCGGTTCCTGGAGATAAGAGGAGCGCGGAGCAGCGGGGGTGCGCACTCCGGTTACTTTTTTTTTTTTCCTCCTTTTTTTTTGGGGGGGGGTTTCAGCTCTGGAGCAGAAGCGTTTGCATCGGTGGGGGTTCACGAAGACAGCGCGGGCAAAGCCTTCAATCACATGACCTGTGCATGCGGGAGCAGAAAGAGACTCAACACCAGCGGAGATCAGCCTCACGAACAGCAAAATGTGCCAAAAAAAAAAAAGTCAATTCCATGTACTCATTCAGTCTAATGTTCACACTGCTACAGCACTTCCACAAATTCTTCAATTCCTCCTGGAATCTCTATTTATACAGCAGGACTACAGAAATAAACCATAATAGCTGTAGAAAAATAAGTTTTATTTAAGTCCAGATAAA
Organism: Xiphias gladius; assembly: GCF_016859285.1. NCBI lineage: Eukaryota > Metazoa > Chordata > Actinopteri > Istiophoriformes > Xiphiidae > Xiphias > Xiphias gladius. Next base: position 3,512,214 of record NC_053412.1, read on the forward strand.
TTCAAGTACAAGCACTTCATAAAAGCAGACACCCCCCCCCATACACACACACACACACACACACCCTCCCTCCCTCCCTTCCGTAGGCTTTTATTATAGGGGATTAAATATTAAAAGCCAGTTTGCTACTGTAAAATTTTAAAAAAATCCAGCCTAATTTCTCTGTCTCTTTTCAGAGAGCTGCAGAGGTAAAAAAAAATACTTCCAACACAATTTCATTTGACTTTTTTGCCAAACAGAAGTGGAACATTTTCAACTGCCAATGCTCTTAATTGCACAAACTGACTCTCGAGTTAATATTTACGAAAATCATTTTATTGACTGCACTCGATAAAGCCTCAAATGTCAATGGCAACCTGTAAAATGATGCAACAACAGTCAGAGTGTGTGTGTGTGTGTGTGTGGAGGTGGGAGGCTTGGGGGTGAAATCGAAGCAAAGAGGGGTGAGGGTGTTAAAAAAGATGCAAAGGAATGTTGGAAATGTTAGAATAACTGAAGAAAAAAGGGGGAAAATAGCTTCCGTTTTGTTTTGTGTGTACTAAAAGGATATAAAATATGGCACACGCAAAACAAACAAAAAAAAATCCATATTTAGTCATTTCATCTGCGTCTTAAAAGTTTTTTTTCTCTACAGCAAGTGACAGAAACCTGCCAGGTGGCCGAGATACCAACAATCCCTCAGATCGTCAGACTGATGTTCTGTTCCTTGTTCTGAAGTCAACCTTGTCCTTAAACTTCTTAGAAATCTCAGTTTTTTTTCTCTCTCTCTCTCAACAATCCCGCCATCAGACGAACAGGAAATGAAAACGAACTCCTTTGGCTGCAGGAGCACAAGATCATCTCGCCTTGGCACGATTTCTCGCCTTTTTTTTTTTGTTTTGTTTTTTTGTTTTTTTAAGGAAATACAGTAATTTTAGACCCAAAAAAAAAAAAAAAAAAAAACAAGAAAAAATGTTCAAACGGTCACTTTTTTGCAGTGTAGATCTGAACAACAGGGAAACAGGTTGGGGGTGGGGGGTGGGGGGGAGCAACAGGAACCAAACTTCTGTCTTTCAGAACCTCTCAGCGCTGTCGATCCCAGCGCCAGATCGACGCGTCGTCACACACCGCTATCAAAATGCTGCTGTCGCGGCTGAAGCTGGTTTGCCGGATGGCCGACATGCACTTGGGGAGGGTCAGCGTGGTGCACCTGGAGACCAGAGAGAAGACTGTCAGGGTGTTTTATTCTACGTTCAGCGTGGAGGACGGCACGGTCGTCCACGCTAAGGATCTCGTGAGACTACAGAAAGCAGACAACACGATCGAAACACTTTACAACGCAGGACAGCCGCAGTAAAACTCACAACCCGCTTGTTTTGACCCTCAGGTTTTGCTTCAAACCAATAATCCTTTAAATTAAAATCAGAGCTGCAACTAACAACAATAATAAATCAATCTATCGGTCAATGTATTTTCTAGTTAACCGATCATTTGTTTGGTCTATAAAATGGTGATGACATCAAATAGATTGTTTTATCCGACAAAAAGTCCAAAACCCAAAAATAATCGTTTAGCTATGACATTAATTTACAGCTGAAACCATCAGTCGATTAAGCGATTAGTTGATCGACAGGAATTTAATCAGCAACAAAGGAAAGTTTGCTCCTCTTCTCCTCTAATGTGAGGACTTCTCTCTTCTGTTTTGTATCACAGCGAGCTGAATGAACAAAATAAGATTTTTCCCTTTTTCTGACATTTTATTGACCAAACAAATTATCGATTAATGGAGAAAATAATTGTAGTAATCACTATTGTTTTTCTTTTTTTCGGATTTGTTTCTTTACTGTGAAAACTGGGTCACTATAGGAAAGCAGCTCGTTCCCCTGTATATTGATTACTACATATCGATTTTTTTTTTTGGTCATCTCTCATGGTATGTGTTCGTTTATCCAGCATTTGTGAAACGTTTACAGGTGTGTTTTCGCCTCTGGGACACGATTTTCTTCAGCAACTGTCCCACAAAGCGTCCTTCAGTCAGCAGTGGTGAGGGTCTACTTGTGATCAGAGCTGCAACAAGCCAACTGTCAGCTTGACCTGTTGCAGCTCTCATCACAAACTCAAGCAGTCATACCAGGCGGAGAGGCTCTTATCTTTTCAGTCTGGATCAGCACTGTTTTACGGTTCACTCTGGCGGCGCTGCTCACACCAAGGAGGAGAGTCCTGGCTCTCAGTGAGGATTAAAACTGTGACTTATCGGTTTTGATAAAAAAAATAAAAAATAATGCCTGCTGTGTTTTGGACCTACTTTGCTTTATGAGGATCTTCCACTTCCAGGTCCCAGACATAGAGCTTCCCCACCTGGTTTCCCAAAGCCAGCATCTGGAAATCACCATCACAGAGGACAGAATGTCAGCAACGGGCTAAAACATCTTATGATGGTGTAAATGCAACCAAATGAAACCATTTAGGGGCCACGTCAGAAATATTCAAGATTCCTTCTTTGTCAAATAAATAAATAAATAAATAAAGTCAGTTACAAATAAATAGAATTTTTTTGTAAAATAAGTTATCTGACCTTCTGCCAGAAGTCCATGGAGAAGCGCATGTACCAAATGTCACACTGGCTGTAATCAAAGCGTCCCAGAATCGTCACGTTCGACTCATTCGGCTTAATGTGATCGATGTCGTCCTCCATCTTTCCTGGTTTCCAGCACACAATGGCGTTCTCACAGGACTGCAATGAGACAGGAGAGGGAAACGAGAATTTTTAAAAAGATAGACTTTAGCTTCTTAAACAAATACAACTGAATCCATTTTTATGCTCCACGTATCTGAAACAAACTCCCAGAATAACTTGAGGTCTGCTCCAACTCTCAGTTCTCACTAACTTTCCATCCAGCCGCTGCATTTTTTAAAGTAAGACTAATTATTCATATCTTGCACTGTAGCTGTGCTGTTTTAATCTGTTATGCCTGTTTTATTCTATTTCAGATTATTTTTTATTTTCTACTTTACTTGATTTTAACCCTTTTACTTCCACTTTATGTGTCTTTTTACATTGCCTTGTGTTTCTTTTATATCGTGATTTAATGCATTTTATGTGATATATAGAGCGCTTTGAATTGCCTTGTGGTTAAAAAAAAAAAAAAAAAAAGAAGAAAAGTTTTGCTTTTTCATTTTTGATCACTGTACGTCGAATTATCTGCCAAAAAGTAAATTTAAATCAATTAAGTTTTTAACTACACACTATTAAGTTTGCAAAAAGTCCAGGGGTCTGAAAAAGCCGCTGTAAAGTGTCATTACACTCGCTAATAACTTGCCTTGGAAAGAATAAGGTCTCCCAGCCACCGCACACAGTCCACATAGTTTCTATGGATGTCTCGCGTTGAGAAGTCAGGGAAGTGAATTTTCTGCGAGACGAAAGGCCTGAAGAGAAACGCAAAAAAATTGAATAAAAAACCGATGAAACCATGACAAACGCTCCCCTACGTTCAATTAATCTCTACGAACTCTGGAGATTCTGCTGGTCTAAAGAGGCTCCACAGGTAAAACGTGGACGTGGAAAGACCAAAAGAATTCTCTTCTATTTGTACGTTTTACCTGTTGGTCTTCGAGGGGTTGTACTCGTAAGATCCACGGATGGCTTTCTGCATTCTCTCTGAATTGATCCGCCAAAGTTTTAGGGAGTGGTCCATCCCACACGACATGATCTTTTCACCCAGGAGATCAAAATCCTAAAGTGAGATACAGAAACAGAGGAAACAGACCATAAACCCTTTATCAAACGAGCTCTCTAACTGTACCTAATGAGGGGACTGCATCACCTTGAGTGATATGATTTGTATGGTCATTGTTTCTTTTTTATTTTTACGATATTAATATTTTGTTGTCATTGAGATAGCTGTGTTCTCTCTTATCTGTTGGTTATTTCACCATATGATGCAACACTTCTTACTTCCAGTGCACTGTCCCTTTAGAGTACAAGGTGGCCAGTGAAGTCAAACTGCCCAACTAAACAAAGTCTTTTAATACGGCTCCTCAAAGGCGCCTGAGGAACTTTTTTTTTTTTTCCCCTGTGACCAAAAAACAGACGACTTGTTGAAAAGCCAGTTACTGTATGTGATTTATTCTTCCAGGGGTGTTGGTGCGAGGTGCGATTTAACGACACTCACGGCACTCAGGACTTCGTCTCGATGACCTTCCACACCGCCAAATATTGCCACTAATGTGTCTGTCTGTATGTTCCATAGACGAAGGGCGTGATCTGAGGAAACAGGCACGAAATAACCCATTAAAACAAAGGATGTAATTTCATAAGGGCCACGAAAAGGTGGTCAATTCAATTACATTTAGTATTGCCAGAGAGATTATTACAGCTTCTTCATGTAGTAGTCAAACGATTCTCCAGTCTCTTCACGCACGTAAAACGGGGTTATGTGTATGATTAGTCAGAATTTGCCACTGCTAAATGAATAAAATCAGGTTCAACTACAGTCAAACTTTGCCAATGCATGATTTAAAGCATAGTGTCAACAAAAGCAGCTGTTAGTGGCGACAGTGACTCAGCAGCAGCTGGATTGAGTGAGTGACAACTCCTTTGCACCGATTTAACAGCTACAGTCATGATGTTGCCAGGCTCATACGTGTTGTGAAGGTGTGAATTTATCAAGTTCAAAGCAGGCTGGAAAACACTGACTGTGCCTAGTCAACATTCACCTGACTAAATAAAAGATTAAACTTTGCTGCCCTTCACATTGCCCTTTTCAGAGTAGCAAACCATGCCATCGGCTTTTACCTCAGATTGAGGAACCACCTGACAATCACATGGTAATAAAAACACCCTAACTATCCCTACTGTCCTTGACCTCCTGTAACCTAATTCTTTCCTATGCCATGAAGGAGTTGGCAAAAGATCGTGGGTGAGAGAACATTTTAGGTGTAGAGTGAAGGTCAATAAAGCCATCAAAGTCAATATTACCACTTCAGAAAAAGATGTCGCTTACTGGCTTTTCTCTGTCATAGCTTAATTGCATGCAAAGTATTTGAAGGTTTTTACCTTTGCTGACAGACAGGAGGAGATTTGGATCCCTCGGGTGAAACTTGAGCTCATTGATGGCATTTCCATGACCCACATAATGCTGGATGATGAAAAAAAAACAAACGAACAAAAAAACAAAAAGTGGTAGTGGTCTTGATTTATTCATTCTGTGCTATGAAAATGCAATCAACAGTATTAAAGTGTGCAGAGAATCATTCTTGGTGGACGATTTATTATTCCGCTAATTCATAAAATACATTTTTCTGAACATCAGCGTCAAACTGATCCCAACTTGGGTCACCGGGACAAAAACTGTGGGCAGTGGCGTTCAGGAAATATGGACAAAAGTAAACACCAAATGGCAATATTACTAAGACTCCCCAAAACAAGCAAAGGTAGGACACAGCATCTCCCATTCTCATTACATATATCAATATCCAGTGTATTTATTTTTCTTTAAAAAAGGACATTAAATATAATATATGGAATATAAAAATGATATAAGTTGAACTGTGAAAAATAATACTTTCAGTTTTCCAGGAGTAACTACTTTAAGCTACAAATGCAGTTTATTTAATGTTTCTGATGTTTAAATCAGTGACATTTATGTTACATCAACATGTGTGTGTGTCCAGCAAGAAAAATAAGGAAAAACTGTGGCCGGTTTACGCTGGGAAGGAAAGTCAGACTGCGTCAGACTGAATTTAACCAGGAAAACACAGTCCAGGGTTTGAACTTTGAGAGGGAACAGATTAAATGTACCTTGATGCACTGCATTGTGATGTGGTTGATCACCCGAATGATACCCCGGGAACCGGCTACAGCCAGCAGGGGATGACTCGTGTTGGTGTCGTAGGTCCAGGCACACGTATAGAAGTTCTCCTCTGCCTTTGCGCACATGTAGTCAAAGAAATCAAAACAAAAAGTCTCCCGTTGATCTTTAAACTGACTTTTCCTTAGTGGAGGGCTAGTCGTTCCCCTTCTGCGAACATGCTCCATATTAGCGCACATCCAAAACCACACACGTCCAAACACTGCAGCCTCCTGTCTACCGCCGCCAGGCTGGTCTGGGAAGGCAGTTGACATGACGTTATTTAAATGTTTTTACCAACTAAATTGTTCCTAGCTGGTTTTTATTTACACCACTGACCCTTCCCTGCACAGATGCACTCGTATCTCAACTCTGACAGAATCTCACTTCGTATGTACGATTTGAGAGCTTGATGGGATGACAGAAAAGTGGCTTTGCTTCTCTATAATACTTAAAATATCCTGTTCTAACTGTGCCATTAATTTCTACTGCAGGCAGTACACTGCATGTTTTTTTTCGTTAACTTGTTCAAATGGTTTCCCGAACATGAGATTTTAACTACATTTCCATGCAAACATTTCAAGTATGACCTGGTCTTATTCCAGTCATTGTATTTGGGTTTAGCTCAGGTGACAGGAAATTAAATATTTCCGTGCTGGTGTTCTGTAATCTAGGTTATATAATAGCTGTTGAAAACGAAAGCAACCGGACCTGCTGTGTTGACTGGAAACTGTGACAATGGAGCGAATGACAAATGACGACAAGGAAGGAGCCAGTTTAAAAGGCATTCCAAGCAAGTGAAAGGATACGTCTGCATCAACGTAAGACTGCAAGAGTCTTATTTCTCCCTGAGAGTGACATTCATACAAAGTTACCTGGTGAAGAAAAGACACCACTGGTTAGTTATGGCCAAGAACGCAACATCACAACATTATTCTAAACGTGTAATAACTCTGGATAAATTCAGAACAAGATTCTTATTCACAAAATTAAAGAGAGCCCAACAAGAACTGGGCCATTTACGACAGGAATTACCTGCCACTCACGTGGCTCGCCATCACTTACCCTGTTACTCCCGACTGTGGCGAACACCAGCGGGTCTCCCTCCTTGCTGTGCCAGTTAAACTGGACTCCAAACAGCGGCTGGCCGTGGTCCTCCTGTGAAAACCATTAAGTGATTCTCAACAACGTTCGGAGGGTGAAATTAACCCCCAGACACCTGACATACGCTGCCATTTTGCACTTCCAATGAAAATATTCTTGGTTGATCCGCCAGTTAAGATGGATTCTGAGATTAACCAGCATTCAAGCAGAAGTTTGTCTAAGTAAAATTTGGATGGTGCTAATTACCACAGCAGAATTGAAATTATCAACTCACTGTGAGGGGCTTTGAAAAAAAAGAAAATGTACTTTGGTAATTGTAATATGATAGAAGGCCCTGGGCTCCACATACTGTACAGGGTGGGGGATGTACCTACCCTCAGGCTGTTGACACATTTAAAAGAGTATCTGCACTTCTTGGACTTCCACTTGCCCTTGCCCCAGCTCTTTCTGCCCGGGGCGTTGGCAGTGTTAGTTGGTGTGTCTGGGCGCTCCGCGTTGGTCCCACTCTCAACGCTGACAGCGTCATCCTACAAAAATCAAAGTAATACAGGTGGTGTGTAGGCATCCTCAAGGATTGTCTTGCAGGCTTTTTTAAAACACAAATAGCTTAATTCACAGATGCTCCCGAGGCTCTGAACTAACCACCTCACCTGCAGTTTACCAGCTAAACGCTTTGACATTACGGTGACAGAAACAACAATCAGTTGTTACCAGTATCTGTCTGGGGTCTGGAGCTGTGTTAAATCATTTATCGACATGTTTTACCAAGTGACAAGCAACACTGAACAAAGGCCTTGTTGTTTCGTCTAATATTATGCACAATAATCTGCATTAAATCCATGCTTTTCTGTAACAATCGTACTGTGGATGGCTCTGCTCCTCTTAGCATCTTTTAACTGCATTTACCTGCAACAGTTTCACCGAAAAAGTTACTTAAAGTCTGTGGGCACTAACCTTGAATCACCTTATTCTTGCACAAGAGGTTTGGCATTAAACACACACTTTTTGTAGTTTATATCTGCTCAGAGGAGGTAAAAAGTATTAGCCACGACCAAAGTGGCTCTCCCATTACCTGCCTTTCATGTTGGTGATAACAAGGCATCCTTCATTGACATATGCCAAGCTTACGCCTCTTCATAAACCCGTCTTTCATCAGATCATTTACAATAACTCTGCCTCAATACACATGTCAATTAGCCGCCAGTGCTAACGCTAACTTCAGTTTACACGTGAATGGTTGTAGTCAGAGCCCAAAGAAAAGCGACATTTGTGTATACAGGTAAAAGACAAAGACAGTGAGCATAGACCTCTCAGTATATGGCACATCTTGGATATATTAAACGGGTTTATAGCTATTATGAGTTTTAAGCAGATGTCTGAATTCAGCCGGTATAGTTGGACAAAGCTGCTAGCTACCCGCTTTAGCTATTCGGCTATTTTAGCACAATGCTAACCCGCTAGAAGCCACTTGTGGGTCATTTATCGCCTTAGAAACAACACGGTTCAACTTCTTACATTCTCGTCTCCTGATAAATCGGGGTTACTGTTCTCGTCACTGCTTAGTTTTTGTTTTTTCGCCGGTATTTCTTTTCCCGCTTGAGAGGGGGACTCGGACATGTTCTTATTTTCCCTCATTTTGGCTCAAACTCCGCGTCTTCCGCTCCGCCGCCGGAAAGCGCTGCCGGGTAACGTAGTTCGATTCATTCGGTCGAGAGTTGCGCTTCAGCTAAATTTCTTTCAAAATTCGGATGGAAAAATACAAAATATTTGCCGGTTATAGTTGCTTTTCTCCGTTAAACATAATTTTAACTTTGGGCCATAGTAACTTTATCTGCATTTTACACAATATTTAACATTTTGTTAAAAAAAAAAAAAAAAAACAAACAACACGTAAAACATTTCCAGCCCTAGTTCACTTTGGACATGCAGAGTTCACTGATACTTCATTGGCACTGAACACTGCAATAATCACCGAGTCAAGGCCCATTTTAAAAGGAATTAGATGCATTAAAAGTGCTAAATGTCAAGGAAACGGGGGGTGCTGGACCCCCAGGCACTGTCTGCATGGGGGAGAACCCTGGGCAGCTGTAGAACATGCCGGTGGGACTACATCTCCCAGCTGGCCTGGGTGTGTATGGGTGTCACTCTGGAGGGGGGGGGGGGTGTTTCATGTGAAAAGTGTGCTGTGCTTTCAACTCCTCTGCATTAAAATCCAAATAAATATGAAGCAGATGTGAACCTCTGCTCAGGTTGAACGTGAAGGACGCTCTGCCGGCAGTTACGCGAGGTCAAAGAAAGTATGATAAAGGTGTAACAAAAAACAGCGAAGTAGGAGTCCTGAGAGGAGGGCAAATCAGCCAGACTCACCTGTGGGTGTAGGGCATTTAACCTAACCGAATCCAGGCCAAATACTACATGAAAACATGCACATTTACTTATGAATTTAATAATAATATTTAAAAAAAAGAACTGTTTACAATCATAATGTTTTGTCACAGAAATATGTTTGTTCTTAAAGTCCAAAATTATTTTTCTCTCTTTGCAGGGATATCTGCCGCGGTGATGAAGTGAGGTGCCTAAAGCATCATCTCTGCATCTTGTAAGGAGGCTTCGCTCATCTCCTCAGACAGCCCTTCATCTTCATCCTCCTCATCCTCCTCCCCCTCGTCCTCCTCGGCCGCTCTCTTTACACCCCTCTGCTTTGACAGGGCCACGGCGTAACGAATGTTATACATGTTAAAGTCACACCTGTACGGGGAAAATACACACTTACAGTTACTGACTTTGTTTGAATTCGGGTGTCAGATATATACAACCAAATAAATTCAGTGGTTTTAGGCTCCCCTCACCTCACATATGCTGTTATTTTTTGTGTATATTCACCTTTCTATTGGTGTTAATTAGGTTCAGTATGAGACAGTGGGGGTGGATGTTGCTAAAGTGCTGAGACTCACAGTTTGGACAGGTTGTCAAAGTGTCTCTTGATGCTCTTCTGCAGCGCCTGGAGGGTGGGCAGTATGGCCCCTGACCTGCACACCAAAGGAAATCTGGTATAGTCACTCTGAATTTTTGATAAAACAGACTAAATGCAATGAAATGTTTAGTCTTACATTCAGTAAATTACAAAGAAAAGCAATGACTATGTTGCCAGTCTGTGCCCACAGGGGCCTTGGTCTTGGTGGTTCCCGTTTACTTGATATCACGCAGAACATTCCTCAGATCTTGCACCGTGTTATAATCTAAAAACAAAGTAATAGAAAAAGGTGATAAGGGGGCCGGGAGCAGACCTGTTCTTGAGTTTCTGTCCGTGCAGCATGAGCAGGCTCTGGGCCCAGGTCATGTAGAACTGCAGGTGACCCGACTTCTCCAGGCACGCCGCCACAAATCCCAGAAGCTTTTCGACGTAAATGTCAGGAAGAGAGCCACAAACCACTGGGACTAGAGGACAGACACGGACAATCCAGATCTCTCAGGTGGTTTTTTTAAGCTCTAAGGTGAGTTCATATCCAGCCATTTAAAATTCACCGTGTTGTCTGAAGGATTGGTTCACTCACTCTGCGCATGCGGCACGGTCTCCAGCACCTCCTGCTTGAGGGCTTTTTCGTTGAGTCTGAACGCCAGCACGATGGCCGACGCCCACTCCTGAAGCCGCAGCTGCTTGCGTATGCTGCCCGGCGTCACGTCCAAGTCGAGGTCGTAGGGGTCAAACACCATAGAACCGTCGAGGGAGTAGACCAGCAGGCCCTCGGTGGTAGAGGCCGCCCAGCTGCGACCTGACAGAAGATGGAGCCACTTTATTAGCCAGCTGACACCATTGATAATGCCAAGGGGGGAAAAAAAAAATTTCTCGGTTGTAATTCTGTCACCTACCAGTAGGGGAGAACCGCAGCGAGCTGACTCTGATCTCTGGTTTGAAGTGTCGAGAACTCATGTCACCTTTAAAGTTATGCAGAGAGAAAAGATATACGGTCAAAGTCAAACAGAGGAGAACCTGCAGCGAGAACGTCAAGGAAAGTCGGGCAGAAACATCAGGGAATAAGAGAAGATGCTACGAAAGACATCAAGCAACAACAAATGTGGCTTTGATAATTTTGTTCAACGCTGACGAATCAATGTAGAAAACTGATGTGCTATCGAATCTCCAAGGTGACCAAATACATTTGAAGCAAATCAACAAATAAATCCACACGATCTTGATTGAAAAGGCCTTGTACTGTATTGATCCACGTGTTCAGTGATCGATACAGAAAGTTGCCCTGTCTCCGTGTCCTGTTCATCTTTGCACCAGTGTCACTGCAGCAGATTCCACATAGCGTTCGCAGGAATAAATTCCCTCTTAAACTTCGTAGTGAACGGGTCTGAGTTCTGAAGGCAGTGCCGTACCTCTCCTGACTCCGGGGAGACTGATGTTGACCCCGTCTCCGTCCCCTGCTCCGTCATCCACCAGGGCCAGGCTGCCGAACTCCGTCATCTTCCGCCTGTCCAGGAACTCCTGAAGGTAAAGCGGGAGGACAACATGAATAAGATAACAGGGCTCTCGTATCAGTTGTACAAAACAGACTCTTTAGAGATGACGGGGATTTTAATTTGCACCCGGAAAATGTTTCTCCATCTTTTTAAATTTGACTTTTGAGAACTATCAAAGTATATTTTACTTGTTTTACTTCATGGTACCATGGGACAAGAGAAAGACACCAATCTCTGTTTCTACAGTTGACAGCAAGTTCCTGATTACGTTATGCGTCGCTGTAAAAGCTGTGAGCGAACTGAACGTGAGGCTGTACCTCCATGGCATCGAAGGACAAGTTGCAGGAGATTTCAAACTTCTTCATGAGCATCTGCTCCTTGACGTTGTAGATGCAGACAAACTTGGACTGACCTCCTGCCAAAACAGACTGCCCATCCGCAGAGTAGCACAGACACGTAAAGGACCTTAATGGAAAACAATTGTAACACAAAACCTGGATCAATGCCCAAACTAAAGCAAAACTGTCTTCAAACCCAAAAAAATTCATCAAGTTGAATGTTTAAACTATGTTTTGAAAGAAACTGAGAGAACCTGTCCACTCACTTGCCCTTGGCGGACTGTTTGGCTGTGATTTTATCCGTCTCTTTGCGGCCCATCTCCAGATCGTGGCGTCCAGCCACGGAGCCGGTTTGTGTGGCCGTGTGGGGGTTCCAGAAAGATATCTCCCCATTCAGAGTGGCCACGGCCACTTCCTGGCCATCAGGGCGGTAAGTCACCGACAAGCCTGAGGAAAAAAAAAAAAAAAAAACAGCGAGCGCGGTTACTTTTTAATGTTTTTTTAATCTATTATATTTACAGCAATGTATCAATACCGTCCATGAAAAAGTGCAGAGCACTTTAAATAAGTCGAACATAAAACACAAAACAAACACAAACCTACAAAAGCAAAAGCTAAACAAATAAAATAATTCAAATTAACAATAATCAATGAATAAAATAAAATAAAATAAATCAAATCAAGTCAGATGTTTTGTCACTTAAAGCCAAGTGGTCAAACAGCACTAAACATTATTTACTGTAAAAGTCTGTTCATTTTAAAAAGCACAATCCCCGAGTTGCCATGAAAAGTTTCATTAACAATGCGGGACGATGGGAAAGGACACTGGGTCTGCTGCTTTAGTTTTGTTTCACGCAAAAATTTTAGAGCTTTCAAAATCTCAAAATAATGTTCCATATTGTTTGAAACTTTCTATATATGCAGAGGAATAACAGCAGTGAAAATCCCCCTTTTTTTGATCCGTTACAAAGAGGCACGTTTTGCCCCCCGTACGGAATCTGCTCTGACTGGTCCAGTCTGAGGGGGGGCGGACTCTCAATCATGCACATGACAAACACATGAGTGATGTGTCGTGTGTCTGTGTCTATACAGTTTATTGACTGTCTTAGTTCAGTCTCCATTTGTGAATCCAACAACAGTGCAATTTAAATCTTTCCAACTTTGGTGCCCCTTAGTGGCTGCATTAAAAACAAAAAAAACAAAAAAAAAAAGACAACAGACTGTGGCAGACGACAGTACACCTCAGCTGGGTCACCTGAGCAGCACTGAAGGATCTAAACATCCCATGATCAGGTTAGACCACTGCTGGTATAACCAAGAAGCACCGGGAGTTGTAGTCCACCCCATCAGTATTTACCATCAGAGCTGAGGGGAAGTGTTTCCTTGACCTGCCAGCTGTCCAACATGTCCCACAGCCGGACGGTGCGATCCCACGAGGCACTTGCCAGGACGGACTGGACTGGACTGAAACACAAGCAGCTGACTGGACCCTCGTGACCCCCAAGAACCTAGTTAGTCGTAGGGAGGAAGGAGATGAGGCTTCACAGTTGATAAATACACTGTCCTGTAACTTACAGATGACACAGGTAAATCTGAGTGAGATACTAGTTGCTCAGGATGGGAGTGTTAGTTGAATTGTTCCGCTTTAAATCACCGACACATAGGTGAATTTCCTCCACACTTTCAGTAGAAAACTTCTTAATGCATCATAAAAAGGAAATATAATTGTGGCTGAAGAGTTTAAACTTGTGTAAATTTGTGAATACCTCCAGCAGTCTGCCTGTCTGCATGGACCAGAGGAAGATCTCAAAGGAGTCCTGGGCTCCCGCGCTCACCAGCTCTCCGCTGTTATCGACTGCCAGGGAGGAGAACTGCGCGGGCCGAGGCGACGTGAATGTCCGGAAGTTTCGGTACCTATAAAAACGCACACAAACATATTCACACGTGCTCTGTTAGACAACCACAAATCCTTGCACGGCAGATTCATACAGCACATACTGCAGACAACTGTTCTCATTCTCTCTGTTTTGGCTCAGTCTCCGTCTCCGTAAAAATCCCGGAGGCGAACCAGCTCCACTAGAAGTTCACCTGTGCAGGTCGAACGCTCTGACCGTCCCATCCAGAGAAGCGCTGACGATGACGAAGCCGCTGGAGGTGAAGGTGACGTTGGTGACGCTGCTGCTGTGCTCCGTGAAGGTGACGAAGCAAAGGCCGCTGTTGGTGTTCCACACCTTGACCTGTGGGAACGAAACCACAGTCGGACGTCAAGTATAAACACCTTCAGGTCAGATCATTAGCATTGGTGCTCGTCCAGGACCTTTTTACTGTTTTCTGTAGGTTTTAAATCAAAATGAGAAACATGGGGGGGGGCACTGTTGTCTATTGTATATTACTTCCCACCGCGTTCCAGACTCGCATATGAATAGTGAGAAATAGCCGCACTCACTTTGCCATCGTCCCCTCCTGTTACGATGTACTGCCCGTCTGGCGAGTAAGCCAGCGAGGCCATGTTGTTGAAGTGCCCCTGCTGCTTGAAGACGTACGACTCGCTCTGCCACTCCCACACCAGCAGCTGACCCATCCCTGAAACAAACAGCGTCCCCAAAAACACACAAAATACAATAAACACGATCAGTCAGCTACACGTGTTGCAACAGAAAACCATTAATCCCCGCGATACAGCCCACGAAAGGTCTGTCAAACCTCAGTTTGCTGGTTTTAAATGGGCACAGGGCCGGAGAGGCTGAGACTGACTTCTTACCTGAGCACCCAAAGCCGATCCAGTCTCCAGAACTGTTTATGGCCACTGAAGCAATTCTCTGGTCTGAAATACTGGAGGGAAAACATTCAAATAGTCAACTAAGGTAACGTCATTCAAATGGGAAAACCCTGCCAGTCCCGTCCCGTCTTTCCTTTCCTTCTCTGCAGACTCCTAAAAACATGCGACGTGCATGTTCTACTCCCATTCTGACTTTTGTCTCCTTCCCTCTACGGCACTCCCATAAGAGCACCTCACAAATTACTCACCTGAGGGAGTGGATAAGGTTGAACTCCGGAAGCTCGTGCAGGTGGAAGATCCCGGACGCAAAACCGGTGACCAGGATGTGAGTCGGCTTGTGGTAGGCGGCAGCAGTCAGGTTGTTAAAATCCCCCTCCTTGTTGAAGAAGTGTCTACAAGAGCAGAGGCAAAAAGAATTAAAGAACGAGGAAGCTGCAGTTGCTCTGATCCTTCACCCGGCTTCTGCAGCCAAAGGGCACCTCCAGGGGCAGCTGATGTCTTTAATGTCAACTTAAACGTCGGCGGAGACTTTCAAGATGGAGCTCACGATTTTTACTAGCAACTAATTTATGCATTACTAAAGTATTTACTGGCTAAGACTTTTCTTAAGCTTTAATGCTGCAGCCTGATTAAGTAAACAGCAAATCTGACAGTAGTGAGTAGTTACTAAGAACTTAGCAAAGACTGAGTTTACACACAAACTCTGCTGTGATTACCTGGTGCAACACAATCCAAGTTATTTAACCCTTAATATATTGGCTGTTATTTGATTATTCCAATCTACTGGATGTCCACACTTGAAAATGGCTGCTACATATTACAGTTACATTCGCCGCAAAATAAATATAGTAATTCTATCGACACAATCAGCCAGTAAAAAGGAATGAAAAATAAGAGGTTTCTTACTTGCTCCTCTGCTTGTATCGAACGTTCTTGATCGTCTTCTTCTCTTTGGGAGCTTCAGCTTTCCCTCTGATGACCTCTCCCTCCTCTCCCTCCAGCCTCTCCTCCTCCTCCTCCTCATCGTCCTCCTCTACCTCCCCCTGTCTCGGGGGCTTGGGTTTGTCCCGGCTCTTAGTCAGGACGAGGCCGTCCAGCTCGGTGTCGCTCTCCCAGACGCACAGCGTCCCATCCTGGCTCACCGTGTACAGCTGGAAACGCAGGATAAAACACACTCATAAAGGTTAAATTCACAAGTGTGTCGATGTTTTGTTATTCATTTTTATGCTAAAACCACATTTGTACTTTCAGCCTAAATCACTAAGTAGTGGAAGGCATAAAATTAACTCACATCCAGGCTGTCTTTCTCGAAGAAGCAGCCCACGATCAAATCTTTGTGTCCACCCAGGGAATAGTAGATGAGGTTGGCCCAGCGCTCTGCACCAAACACCCACGTGGACATGTCTTTGCTGCCCACCACAAAACACCTGAAGGAAAGCGCCACAATCACGGGTTATGAGGATTACTCTTTTCCCAGTTACAGGCTAGTTCAACCAGTTTCAGTGTTCACATATGAACAGACCATTCAGCTTGTGTGTAGCTGTATATTCGTTGAAATG